>NC_051418.1:26392969-26393372 GCF_015228065.2 Penaeus monodon
CTCAATTATAGTATACAATTGTAGTAAACTAGAAGCTGAAACTTTACACTTAGCATTCAGTTTTTCTTCACTCTTAATACATAATTCCGGCTACCCTTTCAAGAAGCCAGTCATAACGACGTGCAGATTCAGACCTCACTCAAAGCATGAAATTAATCATTATCACGAGCACAAAACCGCAAAGCTGTCACGTAGAAAAAAGAAATGGATGTGTACATGTTCATCCAATCAAACTGCGGTAGAGTCACAAGAGTAATCTCATGTCACTCAACTCAGAGGGAAGGAAAAGGGTTGATGCGTTATGTCCAGACTCACTCACGTCCAAATGAAGTCTGAATAATTGAGGTTGATGTCCAGCGTGAGCCGTCTTGTGACTCATGTGTTTCTCTGCGAATACACTTTG
>NC_051418.1:26395203-26395284 GCF_015228065.2 Penaeus monodon
GTGTACGTGTGCGTGTATGTTGTTGTTAGTGGTGATGTTGATGGTTTTACCATTATATCAGGACAGTAGAATGTTTTGTGA
>NC_051418.1:26395787-26396055 GCF_015228065.2 Penaeus monodon
ATCCTTTGGCATTGTCCTTGGTTTTGGTGTTGGAATCTAACCGCGATCGTCTTTTTTTCAGGCCAGAGGAAGCGTTATGGCGTTGAAGCCTACTTGAGGGTGGTCTCCCCATGACGCGCGGCGAGCATGGAGAAGGGCGGCCGCCGTGACGAAGCCGCCCACCTCAACGCCCTTATACTTGAGGTGAATTGCTCATTTTAATCGGGTTTTGTTTAACTTGTTATGTGATAAGTTCAGAAGGAAGACGGTAATTGTGATATGTGGACAG
>NC_051418.1:26397966-26399166 GCF_015228065.2 Penaeus monodon
TCTATTATCAACATCCATCCATCCAGCTTGCCTTGCCACAAAACCACTAACGTCTCCCCGCCCTTCGCCACGCCCACAGTACCTGGACTGGGCGGGCCTTGAAGACGTAGGGCGCCTGCTGGTGTCCGAGTGCCACGCCAAGGGCCTCTCGATCAGCAGGGAAGCAGAGAGCAGGGCCAGCAGCGGGGTCAGCAGGATCGACACAGCAGGGAGCGAGGAAATATGCGAGGTCGACGATGAGCTCCTTACCTTCTTCGACACCGGTCAAGGGGCCAAGTTTTTCCAGGTGAGGTCGAGAGCGTGGGTCAGGGTGATTAGGGAGGGAGGAGGAGGGGGTGATTAGGGCGGGAGGGGTCATAAGGGGGAGGGAAGCTTGATTAGGGAGGGAGGGAGTGATTAGGGAAGGGAGGCGGGGGGGTGATTAGGGAGAGAGGGGTGATAAGGGAGAAGGAGGGGTAATTAGGGAGGGAGGGTGATAAGGGAGATGGAGGGGTGATTAGGGAGAGGGGATGAGGCTGATAGGGGAAGGGACAGGTAGATTGGGGAAGCGAAAGGTGATTGGAGGGAGAGGCTGATAAGGGAGGGGTCAGTCTGACTGGGGGAGGGAGAGGGTGACAAGGAAATAAAGTTTCCTTATTTCCCCATAACATGTAAACAAGCCCTTAAAAATAAGCAACAACAGCAACAACAAAAGCATTAATTAAAGAACAGAACATTGCCAACACAAGAAATAAAATATGAAACGCGCATTCTGGCGACTCCAAATCATGACATAAATTAGAAGTGAAAATAATTACAGTACAAAAAAAGCATACTTTGTAGAAACGAACTAGGGTCTGACATGATATGCCCCACAGTAACCTACTTAAAAAAGGAGTTAATAATACACAATTTTCCTTTCTTTCTTTCTTCTTCAAGACACTATTTTGCTAAGATGTGCATCACTGTAATCACAAAAAAGCATATTTCTTTTTTTTCGCTTTTTTGTGATATTTCTTGCATGAAGATAAGGTAACACGTATTATAGTGAAACTCGATGTCTTTGTTTTAAAAAGGTTATCAACGCTATCATCTTTAATTAATCACAGACTTTTATTATCAATAGATTCGTTTTTACGCATGTCAAAAATGCCGAATTTGTATTATTATTAACGTTATTTACAGTAAAAACGTTAAAAGTAACCAGTGAAAGATTCAGCG
>NC_051418.1:26400451-26400628 GCF_015228065.2 Penaeus monodon
ATTCAATCCAGAAATAACGTGGGGTCAGCGCCCTCTTTTCGCCAACACGTGATCACAGGCAAATGACACGCGCGCTGGGTGTTGCGTCATCGGCTCCTCGTCCCTAACGCTATACCAGGGATCAATTGTTGTGTTTTGAGAGAGTGGGATTAAGGAGGGTGGTTGGATTAGGTATAG
>NC_051418.1:26400962-26401137 GCF_015228065.2 Penaeus monodon
ATGATCACTATAGCTGTTAAAACTTAAAAGATTAAAACAATTACACCCGTTTCCCCCAGGCATGGCGGGCTGTTCGGGCTAGAGAGAACGGCGGCCCATCTATGGACAGTCTCATCTTAGAATTTCACCTTCATGTATATTTCTCCACGCTGCCACTGCGACACGGACACGAACA
>NC_051418.1:26401416-26401667 GCF_015228065.2 Penaeus monodon
AAGGACCACGCCGCAGCCATGTCGGTATTTCGAAGATTCCTCGACACGTGCCCTCAGCGCCTCGGCTCCGTGCAAGAACTCCTGCCCTTCTACGGTCTGCCTTACGTGCCCGACCCGACCACCCACCCCGCCTTCGCCTCCGTCTTTCAGGTAAAGGGAGGTCCTTCTTCTGGTCTCTGTGTTGTATTCAGTCGTTCGGATTCACACATTACCACACGTGTAACATACATACTTGGATGCGTAAGTAAGTA
>NC_051418.1:26401746-26402231 GCF_015228065.2 Penaeus monodon
TACAGTCTTTTCTTTTTTACTTTTAAGAATTCTGAAATATATTGTCATTTTTGTATTTTTTGTGATTTTCGAGGTGAGAAACATTCAGTTAACTTTATCTTTTAATATGAAAAAATAGTTTTATACCATTTAGTACATGCTTGATCTTAAGATTTTAAGTGTGAGGTCTAGCGATTTCTTTAGCTGATATAAAGTTATCTTGAATTGTTATCTTTCAGCCTTCTAAATGCTGCCGGAACACGAAGTCCTAGTAGACTTAAACAATCATGGTATTACCCATAATTCTCAGAGATAATCTTAATAAACGCCTGAAAAAAAAAAAAAAATATATATATATATTTTAGACCCGTTGTCGCTAATCTGTTCTCAGGATTCTTGGGTTCGCGACCTCCGTGCTCGACTGAAGGCGTGGATGGACCGCAGAGTTTCAATGACGTCACGTCCTGCTCTTTTCGGTTACGTTTTGAAGCAACGTCAGCACGCCA
>NC_051418.1:26402983-26403203 GCF_015228065.2 Penaeus monodon
AAAAATATCAAACGGCTGCCTAAAAACTCTGATCCTCCCCCTCCCCCCTTTTAACTCCCCTCCCCCTCCCCCCTTTTAACTCCCCTCCCCCCCTCCTCTCCAGCGTGGGAGCAGCGTTGGTGGCGCAGGAATCAGCCGCCACAGCAGTCAGGTCGCAGAGAACTCTTCGACGTCGCCTACAGCGCCTTCAGGAGGACTACCACAAGCTTATAGGTCAGTG
>NC_051418.1:26403256-26403977 GCF_015228065.2 Penaeus monodon
CCGATAGGGGAATGAATAATTGTTGGGAGATAGGGAAATAGATAATTGTTCGGTGATAGATAAATGGATAATCATCATATAATAGAGACACTGATAAATGGTAGATGGAATAGAGATGGGTAGAGATTATGTGATGGAAAAAAGATAAATATTATATGTTAGAAAATTAATGAGTATTGGATGATGGACAAATGGATATTAGATATTAGATATTAGAGAATGGAGAAATTTATAGATTTCCAGTGATATTTTGCAGACACAGTTACCATATAATAATTATTAGTGTTTTAAACTCGCTTCATACACAGTTACCATGCCTTTTTAACTGATACTTTGTGTTTCATTCCAAACACAAATGTCACGCAATAATTGTTAACATTTTTTATTTATTCCGAAGACAGTTAGGCAATAATCATGAGAACGCTTTTATCTCACTCCGAACACAATAATCATGCCGTGACGATTAACATTTTTATTACACTCCGAAGACACTTTTGCAATAATCATGAATGATTTTTATTTCACTCCGAACACAGGCGTGGCTTGGGAGCTCACTCAGGGTCTGGAGGCGGCTGTGAGAGGAGAGAGAGTGGACTTGGAGGCGACACTCGCTGCTTGCACTCACAGATACCCTGAGCTCTTTACTCTTACTCTTACTGCGGACACGAAGGTATGCTGCTGTGGCCTGTTTGTCTGCCGTCTTTTCTTGTTGCATTTCCGG
>NC_051418.1:26404438-26404679 GCF_015228065.2 Penaeus monodon
AAAATCCATCTTACCTTCAGCGCCATGAAATCGATAAACCAAAACATTACAAACCACAGTGAATGAGGTAAACGAACTCACCGACCAATTTTGTATCCGACAAGAAACAGAGATTCATTCAGAAATTGCATAAGAAGTCGATTTGTTTTCGTGTCAAGATGAAACAACAGCAACAGCACAAAACGCACGCACCTACTGTACAGCGACCCGAGGCAGATCTCATCGTGTTCTGGGTAGATCT
>NC_051418.1:26404785-26404952 GCF_015228065.2 Penaeus monodon
GATTTGTATTAACGATTGTGGAAATGTGGTACTTGCTTTAAAAATCTGAAAAGAATATGTTAAAATTATTATATATTATGTTTTTGGTTTATGTTCAAGATTTTCATCGATGCTAACAGACCATCCCAGAGGATAACTTATTCAACTAGTAACATTTCTGGATAGGT
>NC_051418.1:26404999-26405269 GCF_015228065.2 Penaeus monodon
GTGACAAGGTGTATATTTCTTTGGGAAGGGAAAGTCTGATATATCTAGATTAAATTGATCAAATAGAAGGGAGAATGCACATTAAGGGATTATGAGGAACAAGGAAGAAGAACATAAATTTCAAGGGAAGTCCGTAGATTCGGTGTTTTTTTTTAAGAGGAGTTGGTCATGCACCCTTGTTTCCCTTTCTCCCTTTCTTAATGAAATACGAAGAAAACGATTCAGTAAGTTTCTTTCCCCCTTTTCTCTCTTTCTTCTCCGCCCCCCCCC
>NC_051418.1:26405370-26405472 GCF_015228065.2 Penaeus monodon
TATGACTTTCTGTTTCCTAGGACGGTAACGATCAGTTACTGATTTCGTAATTTTGGGTGAACGCCCGCTTAAACGAATTGTAAGAAGTGTAAATAGAGCAAA
>NC_051418.1:26405627-26406236 GCF_015228065.2 Penaeus monodon
GAAATATTCGAAGCACCAAATTCAGTGAGGTACAAGCCTAATACTTTGCAATCCCTTAACTTCCTCGTTCCCATACACGCGCCTGTCACGTGACCTCGTCCGAAAACGATGACGTCATGCGAAGATCGAAGCCATTGCATCCACTACAATGATCCAACATCTTTGCTTTATGTGGTGTAAACACGGGTTGGGATAAGGGGCGTTGACCCTCTTTTAAAATCAGGGTTTGTTTATTTGTTTTGCAGATCTGTGTGATGAGTTATATATGAGATTCCGTTTCTGCGGTTATTTTAATCTGCTGGGGATCTACTAAAAAGTAATAACACTTTTGGTAATCAAAGAATGGGTAGTGTATCTTTTACTTTGATTTGAAAAGATTTGAAATTGAGCTTCATAATAATGAATCTGAATAGAGAACGCAGTTAAGATATGAAAGTAAACGATATGAAAAGTTACAACTTAGTTTATTTACTCCCCCCCACCCCCCACTCCCACCCACCACCTCTGGGCCTGCACGTTGACTGTCACCTCTGTGGTTGCTATTGACATACGAAACGAGGAGCCGAGACGAAAATCGATAGTCCTTCTATCTCTCTCACTCTAACTCTT
>NC_051418.1:26406621-26406918 GCF_015228065.2 Penaeus monodon
GTAGCTCCGCCAACCTTCCTATATCTATACAGCCAATGGTTGTAGCGGACACTGTTTTTGTAGCAGTGGTGCCATTAAAAAAATCAAAATAGCCGGCTGCACTAATGTCAGCTGCGACAAACGTGCAATAATCAATAGGTTCTGCATATAAAAGGATCCATAATAGCAAGAGCGATTTAGTATTTTTATCGCTCACCGTCTCTCTATAAATTTCTAGATCAGCAGTTCTCTCTTTTTTTTAGTCTAATTGGGATATTTAGATTTTGATGTATTTTATGCTGCATAATCAATTAACCA
>NC_051418.1:26406966-26407138 GCF_015228065.2 Penaeus monodon
TTCGGTCTACTTCAAAGGACTGTTACTTTTCCGCCTCCTTTAACTACCCCCAGTTTGAAAAGCACTATTTTGAAAGGAACTGATATCATTAGTGATTAATCAGCAACACATTCGATTGTAAAACTAAGATCAAAGCCAATAATAATTGCTTCTCATTATTTGATGCAATGGG
>NC_051418.1:26408321-26408412 GCF_015228065.2 Penaeus monodon
TTTGTGTATGTGTTTGTATGGATACATATAGCTAAATATACACATTCATCGAGAGACAGAGATAGCGGCACCACAATTTGTATCCATCGTC
>NC_051418.1:26409324-26409580 GCF_015228065.2 Penaeus monodon
ATATTCAAACCGGCATTCTATGAAGGGAATGCAGCGCCCTATCGAGGGGGCGAAAGGGAACTATTTTGAGAGCCTTAAATATAGGTTTCCGAAGTCCCCCCTCGAATGACCTCAACTCCAGCCTATTCTCTGGCAATTCACTCTTTTGCGCCCGCGAAACTGCGTTCTCCAGGCAGCCGTGTTCTGATTTAGGGCCTGTTATGTGTCCACGTGCAGAGACAGAATGGGTTTTAAGCATGGATATGAACATAGGAAA
>NC_051418.1:26409718-26409927 GCF_015228065.2 Penaeus monodon
CAGTAAAACGGCCTGAGATATAAGCAGCATAACGTCTGTATTTATCTCCCCTTATCTCATCTCTTATCTCTCCTCAGCCTGTGAGAGATTTTATCACCAGTTGAAATGTTGCACCATTAACCCTGGACTGTTTCTTGTTTCATAGTCTCACGTAACACATTTAGGAAACCGCTTATTTGTATTGTCGAATGATTTGTGCCAAGTTTTAT
>NC_051418.1:26411439-26412024 GCF_015228065.2 Penaeus monodon
GTGAAATATCGATTCCAGTCTGCTTGACCTTCCATAAGTCTCCTTCGGTAGTAATATATTCCTTACATATGCATTTAGCCATACAATAATGAGTTCATAATACAACTCATTGCCTATGAATATAAATGACTAGTGGCATAAAATCACTATTGTAAATTGTGCGAAATATGTTCTGTTGACTTCTTCCTGCTTCCTGCATCTACTTCCTCATGCCAAACCTGATGTCAGCCTGTTAGCTCCCGTACGAAAATATCCTGCTGATTTTCCTTACTGCCTTTTATTAATCAGGCAAAAACCTTCCGTCACCTTGTAACTCCCTTTGTCCTGCTTCTACTCCTGCTGACTCAAGCTGCTGCTACTCTGTAACCTCCCGTAAAGAAGGTCCTCCTGTATTTTCTTTTCTGCTCCTGCTTCCTCAGGCCAAACCTGCTGCCATCCTGTTGGAGTCGATGCAGAGGTGTGGGCGGCGTCCGGGCGTGACTGCCTCCGTCCCCGCCCTCGATTTCGAGCGAGTGCGAATGGAACTTGGAGCTGCCCCGGAGACGCACGTGTTGCTCTTGTTGCAGGCGCTGCGACACGTGAGTT
>NC_051418.1:26412177-26412637 GCF_015228065.2 Penaeus monodon
GGGTGGATAAATGCATTTGAGGAGGGGGGGTGTATAACATATGTTGAATGTGAGTTTGTGTTTGTTTGCATGTGTTTAGAGGAGTGTAAGTGTGCATTACAAGTCAGTTTCCGTGTCCGTGTGCATTCTGCAATTATCGCGTTCATAAAGCTGTGATTCTACGCGCTCGTTGGTCGTTTGCTCTCTTCCCTCCCCCACCGTCCCCTCCCCGCAGCGCATCACCCGCGTGAGCACAGGCAGCGTGCGGCAGGCGGTCGTCACGGCCTACGCGAGAGGCGACGTGCTGGGCGTGCGAGGGGCGTGCAGGTCGTGGAGTCGTCTGGCGGCCGCCCTCACCCACCCGCACCACCACAACCTCCTTGCCCAGACGACTGCCAGATTCATCAACGCCCTCACTGCCTTCGGCGCCGGCAGGAGCTACCTCTGCAGGTAGGGGGGAAATGAGGTGCACGTAAACCAG
>NC_051418.1:26412824-26413301 GCF_015228065.2 Penaeus monodon
TAATTAATTTTGTTGATGCAAGGGGATTTAAATTTATTTAAGACTCGAATTAAGATTATTAATTATGAAAATTGAAAATAAATCAATAGTTATTTATTTCCATTTGGCTTTTTTAAACAAAACAAACAGTAAATTCGTCCTATAAACGAAATTATTGCCACATAGAGTTTTTGAGTAATATATACGGTTCAGTATTATGACTAACGTACAGAAAAATATAACAAAGAATACGAGATAAATCTGGTGCATTGACATATATAAAAATAACAGCGAATATATAACAATGCATCACACACCAAGTAATAATTAAAGAGATGATATTGCAATGATTATTATTATTGAAATTATGCATTTTAGGGGATGATAGGAACCCTGGGAGGGAGAGACGGAGAGATGGAAGAAGGGAGGAAATGAGAGAGGGAGGCAGACAGGGAAGGAGGAGGGTCAATAAAGAGAGAAAAGAGGGGGATAGCAAGA
>NC_051418.1:26413515-26413782 GCF_015228065.2 Penaeus monodon
AAACCATTATGATGAAATAAGTTAGAGACAAGAAGAGAAACGAAATCAATCCATAATCCAGAAAAAGAAAACGAACGAAAAGAAGCGACGAGGTATATCGAAAAAAAATAATAAAAAAATAGACATAATATTAACAACCTCTCCTCATCCCTCCTGCAGCGAGGACGTGTGCCAGGTGCTCCTGGGGGCGCTGAAGGTGGAGGACTCCGACCCCACCACGACGGACATGACCCTCGCCGCCCTGCAGAAGCTCTCCATCAGGTAAGA
>NC_051418.1:26413942-26414271 GCF_015228065.2 Penaeus monodon
ACTTTTGGGGCTGTTTAGTTTGTGTGTGTGTGGTTTTTTTTTCACTCCTTTTCAATAAACTGTTTTTTGAGTTTGGGTTTCTCTGTTCGTTTCAGGATGTTTAAGGTTCCAAGATTGATCTTTGTTTAGGTGATAGATCATGTACCTGAATAGATGCGAATATACCTTTATCAATGCAGATTATCCCTGACAATATGAAATGAAATCTTAATGTAAAGTAAGTGAAATCTTAATCTCACAGATCAATGCCAAGACCGATTAGCACATGATAATGTTAAAGAAAATGAATTACAAGAACAAATGACAAGCGAACAAAGAAACAAAAAAAA
>NC_051418.1:26414341-26414602 GCF_015228065.2 Penaeus monodon
GCAAACACAAATAACAATCCCTCATCCCTTAACCAGGGGCGAAGTCCAGTCGACCCTGATTCGCAACGGCGCCGTCGAATGGCTGGTGTCGACCCTGGGCAACACCAGCAACCTCTCGCCCTACACCATGGAGTACGCGGCGGCCCTGCTCATGAACCTGACCCTAAGGTCCGCCGGCAGGTCTCGCTGTGTCCCCTTGGCCCGAAGTCTCCTGCCGACGCTGACGCACCTCCTCGCCTCTGTGCCTGTGCATGTGAGTGC
>NC_051418.1:26415103-26415639 GCF_015228065.2 Penaeus monodon
TTATGATACCCGTCCAGAAGAGATATTTCATAAATTGAGGCCATCAATTTATCTGTCGCCCATGGTCTCCGCTCCCTCGCCAGGTCGTGCCTTACGTGACGGGGGCGCTGTACAGCCTCCTCTCGCACCAGACTCTGCGCCAGGAAGCTTTTCATCTCGGCCTTGACACCTCCCTCCAGCATCTCGCTCAGGTACCTTTGACTTTTCTTTAATGGAAATTAGGAAGCTTTTATGTAGATTTTTTTTTTTTAATTCAAGTTTATTTGTTTTTTTATTTGTTTTATTTTGATTGTTATTTTGAAAACGAATTGGAAAATAGGAGTTTAATAATTTTTTTTCATCTATGTGTTCGATTTCTTTCTAAACTACACATATGACTAATGTGCCCTCAATTTCTTCCTTCAAAACACAATTCAGTTTTCAACAATACACAGATCAATTTTGGATAATCATCTAATACCATTTACCAAACTACCCTTACATCCCACGAATTATCAGAATCTTGGCTTCCACTACATTCCCTAGATAGACAAGCA
>NC_051418.1:26415702-26415897 GCF_015228065.2 Penaeus monodon
ACAAGCATAGAGATCCCAAAAACCCCAACTGCAACTTCTCTTGTTTTTCCCCCACTTTACCATTCTTCTTCGCGCAGAGCGGAAGCAACGAACAGAGAAGACAACTCGAGTACATCGTGGAGCAGATTCGTCGGGACCCCCCCCTCTCACCCCCTCCCTCGCCCGAACCCCATCTGGATATAGAAGTGAGTGTTT
>NC_051418.1:26416393-26416624 GCF_015228065.2 Penaeus monodon
GGCATAGCAAATACCTAACCCCTTCTCCTTTTTCCCCTTCAAGGAGGACCCCGAATGGCTGGAGGAGGAGCTTGATCAGGATGACCCAGTTCGACCTCCACCCCACACTCCTGCCGGCGAGGACCTGCTGACGTGGCGCTACACCCTCCACCCCGGTAGGCTTGGGTCGAGATCATGGACCGATAGATAAAGGAATATGGATACTGCATGTGCGTGTGAGTGTGTGGTGTT
>NC_051418.1:26417048-26417256 GCF_015228065.2 Penaeus monodon
ACATAAACGGTTCGTTATTATTAGCTCCTATAATTGCCAATTACTCACTCAACCTTTGTTTTTTCGTTAGGTGAGTCTCGTCTGCCAAGTGACCCGCGCAAAGAGGCTGCTCCGACGAGGTAAATGCGACGATTTTGTTTTGGTATTAAAGAAAAATCCTTGAAGACATATAATTTCCGTTTTTTCCCCCTTGTTGGAATATCCAATG
>NC_051418.1:26417463-26417817 GCF_015228065.2 Penaeus monodon
CCCAGGTCAGCCCCCGTCCCCACTGTCCCCTGGGACCCCCGTGGCTCTACCCCCCAGGCCCGCCCCAACTCCGATGGTTTTGTCATGAGGAGAAACTACACTGTGGTAAGCTGTGACGTTTTAATTTTTTTTAATATTTTTTTCGTTTTATTGATGATCATTAACATTTAAGTCATTTTGGGGATATGTAGTAATGTGTAGTGATGTTCAGAAAAGGTTTAAGCGAACTTAATGTTTAGTGATGTTTAATAATATTTAGTGATGTAATGTTTAGTGAGGTTCAGTAAAGTAATGTTTTGTGATTTTCAATAACGTTCAGTGAGTTGAGTGTTGTATTTTTAACAGATATTTTTT
>NC_051418.1:26418753-26418857 GCF_015228065.2 Penaeus monodon
ACAGCAGCAGCAGCGTCCCTACGAGTCCCAGGCATCCGAAGGGGGACACTGGGACTATCCCTCCGATTCTGACGGCGGAAGGAGCGATCGCGCGGTCCGGGCAA
>NC_051418.1:26419787-26419926 GCF_015228065.2 Penaeus monodon
TAATAGCTTAGGATAATAATAATAATATATTTTATGTATTCTTGCTGATTAATTTGAAATACTGAAAACCAAAATTTTTATGATGTTTACACCGGTCCATTATAAATACGGTCATTTAATTTTTTTCTACCACAAAATT
>NC_051418.1:26420133-26420383 GCF_015228065.2 Penaeus monodon
TCTTTTTATTTCAGTTACGGCGTCTGAATAGAATATATTCGGTTTCATTAAGTCACTGACACCGAAAAAAAAATCGATTTTCAAACAACCACGTTTTACATCACTCATTATCATGCTTATTCTGACATGACTGACAGGTGTGGTGACGTGTATTGAAGGAATTATCTCATTCACTTCCACTTTATTTCAGGTGCCTTATCACAAGATGGATTATTCTTAAGAAGTGAATGTTTGTGAAGATAAATATCTA
>NC_051418.1:26424031-26424399 GCF_015228065.2 Penaeus monodon
ATGAGCTTGGACATCAAACCCATCCTATTTGTTTCACAATGAAGCATCTCTGGAATAGGTGTATATGTAAGTTAAACCTGGTCCTCCTCTCACAGGCTGGACAGTTTCGGGTTTAACACTCCAAGATACAGAGTGATAAGGTGGGGAGTTCTGTGTTGGAATTACCACTGCTTGTGGCCTGTAGTTGGCATGGAAGAAGGCAATGAAAAGGGTTGATTAAGAGTTATATAACTCTTATATTTCATAAACAAATCACAGGAGAAATGGGAACGCAAGAACACTCACCACTTTGCATGGTTCCACTGTTGGTATAAATATGTTTTTTTTTCCACTGTTACTGAATCGTGTCACTTAGTGATTGAATAGAG
>NC_051418.1:26424429-26424521 GCF_015228065.2 Penaeus monodon
ACTGCCGGATAGTTAGTATGTCCTCTATAGATCCACCTTGTCTGACATGTCTGATTGTGCAGGTCTTGCTACATCTTCACACGGCCCAAGGA
>NC_051418.1:26424661-26425002 GCF_015228065.2 Penaeus monodon
TCTACCATACCACGGAACAAGGCAGCTCATAGTTCTTAGGCCCAAACATATTGCGGGGAAAAACCTTCGTGAATGTACCAGCGTACTTCACTCGAAGACCGCAGCTTTCAACCACCGTCTGCCTCACGCAAGACCACAAGAGACCAAGGATAGTGTTTTGGGGTACTCCAGTAGGAAATGCATGCGTGCACACAACGCACATTGACAGCTATTAAGAAGTCTTTATAAGAACGATTGCAGATGATTACAGTGATGAAGACAGTAAGACAGGGATAATTCTTAGAAACAAATTGTGTATCGCTGAGTATATCAAGTCATGATTGCTTGTAACCGTAATAGGG
>NC_051418.1:26425087-26425398 GCF_015228065.2 Penaeus monodon
CTTTTTATATGCAATCAATCGTTGTCTCATCGGGTCACCATCGAAATCACAATACTTCAGTACCTTTATGATTATCATTCCCCTTCTAAACGCATCCAGTCGCCACTACCATCAGCAATCAGAGTTCTCCGCCAACATCATCATCAACCCGCCCCCCCCCCCCTTCTCAAAAAAGCAACCCTCGCCCACCCCCGCCCACCGTAGCACAACCCAAGAACTAAAATCTTGTCCGTGCCTTCCAGACCTCCTTCAGAAGACTCCGGCGGCCGAGGTGAGTCCCAGTGGGAGAGCGGTGATGCTTGGGCGAGGTC
>NC_051418.1:26425426-26425555 GCF_015228065.2 Penaeus monodon
TGGGCGCTGAGCCTCCGTCAGTACGGGAGACCGCAGGGCCTGTCCCTCCGGCGCGCCTCCCCCCCGTTCTCGGACGCGCTTGACTTTGGTGCGTCGGGCTGAGGGCGCTTTGGGGGCGCGATACCAAGT
>NC_051418.1:26428610-26428688 GCF_015228065.2 Penaeus monodon
TCGTAAATGCTTAGAATGTCTACTTGATGAATCAGCCACTTTTATTACAGAAAAATATACAGCTTAGCACTTGAAAAA
>NC_051418.1:26428725-26428911 GCF_015228065.2 Penaeus monodon
TGTCTGTATAGAGCTTTTGCTTTGTCCACTCTGTGCTTCCGCTCTCGCAGGCGCTCGAGTTTTGGGTGAAATATCTTGGGTGCACTTTTGTATGCTTTGCTGAATTGCTTTTTAATATTGCCCTTGCAACATAGGCTTTAGTGAATAGAAAATAGGCAGTCCGCTTCCCTATTCACTTTGTATATT
>NC_051418.1:26429229-26429640 GCF_015228065.2 Penaeus monodon
GCACAAAAGAGTCACAACATACTGTGGCTTCAAAGCCAGCAGCTTCGCCTTCTTGACGCCAGAACCTAGAGCTCATTTACCATTTTCGTTGACACTTCAAGACACCGAAGCGAGCGCGAGCGGGAGGTCTTCCGTCGGGTCTCCAATGCGCACCACAGCTTCCGGTCCAGGGCACGTTCCTGCAGGTCCTGGAGGTGATCATCCCCAGCCTCGCCAAGCACCGCGTCCTCAACCTCGCCAGCCAGACGGGGAAGATCCTGAGGTAAGTCAGATGAACCGTGTCAGTTTTTACACCTTCATCCGCTCCTCTTTGAGATACCATGACTATCATTTTTAGGTAAGATTAGCTAGTATACACAGTCGGGTGCAATTCATAAACCAACGACTTTTGAAATAATACGCATATATCCA
>NC_051418.1:26429870-26431575 GCF_015228065.2 Penaeus monodon
TATACGTGTTAGAATACTTTACTTTTGTGTTTGGACTCCCTAAAAAAATATGAAAATCCTTCTCCCTTCTCCCAGGTGTCCAGATGCCCGGCTGCGAACGCCACGTACCCCAGGTCCAGCCACGACGACGATGACGACGTGTCTGTGGTCTCGACCCTAGTCCACCCCGACCACAGCATCAACCTCCGCGACGACGCCTACCAGCCTACGCTGCCACACGCCGTCAACGACAGGAGAAACGCAGCAGCTGAGAGGGTAAATCCGGAGGAACCGGATGACGGAGGGAAGGGAGAAGGCGAGAGAGCGAACGAGGAGCGGCCGCCGCCCGAGGAAATCAGGTACTACGACGGCGGCAAGGAAGCGAGCGGGGAGGCGGTTAGCGACAGAAATGAACGTCCCTTGCCTACTAGCTACGTGCCGAAGGAGGAAAACACACAAGAACCGGCACAGGGAGACGCTGAAGAAGCCAAGACAGAGGAACGGGAAGAAGTTCCGGTAAAGGAGGAATCGCTTAATGAAGAAGGAATGGAAGAAAAGACAGATGAACCACAAGAAGAGAATTCCAAGCCTCAGGAAGTTCCGGAGACCGTTCAACCATCGCCGGCACCTCCGCCTTCAGCGCATCCAGAGCAAAAAATAGCAGAAGGAAAAGGTGCGTAAACATACTAATATAATGCTTTGACTAAAACCCTGTCTGTGCTGTAACATTCTTAAATTCATTGTTCTTGCTTCCCTGTTACGCAGAACCAGCTGCGGAGAAGAAGCTTTTGCCGCGACGAAAATCTGTCACACGTCCCCATATCCCTCCGGCACCTGATATGCCCAAAAGTAAGGCCATAGAAATTACTCTTCGATTTTTTTTTCGCTGAATATTCTTCCTTCGCAAGAAATATTTCTTTTGTATAATATAATCTTTCAGATTAATCTCGCTTGTGCTTTGCACACGAGTAATATCTATCAGAATCCTTTCTTCGACATCTAAACTATTCTAATCTCTGCACTTGTAGAGGTAGACGTAGAAGCCAGCAAGCTCCTCGAGAAGCTTGTGGGTGAAGTGCGTGAGATGCCAGTGCCCATAAGCACCCCGGATAATGACCCTCTGCTCCTCTCTCTGCCGCCTCCGAAGTGCGTGCCATTCGAGTGCAATTCTTGTGATGGGCTTCATTTGTTTAGGGCAATATTGGTACGAAAAGAATGACAATGAAATTACATGACTTTGTCAATTCTTTGGTGAATTTTGCATGTAGTAAATATATTAGTATCAGATTCACCTTTAGGATACAAGCAGATTCACATGATGTCAGGGTGTGAGGATCGGAGGTAGGCCTGTCTATTTTCATTGGATAAATTTGCATCCATAAACCACGCGATATTCAGTTATTTCCAGTTCAAAATTAATCCTAATCCAAAACGCATATTTTTTAACCGTCACTTTCCTCACCCAGAGTCTCGGAGTTCAAAGTAGCCTTCAGTTCGCGTCCGAAGATCGCTCGGACGCCTCCCGGATCCGCCATTCCCGACGGTCGCAGTGGCCGACGGGGATCTATGTGTTCTCTCAGCCCCGGAAGCCCTCCCGTTCTCCCGCCGATCAACAGGAACAACCACACGTACACGAGGGCTGCCACTTGATGCGCGTTGTTATAGGTGATGTATTTGACTTCAATCTCGACAGTCCGAGAGCAAGAGTGGTAGCGGAGTTTGCGGC
>NC_051418.1:26431725-26432220 GCF_015228065.2 Penaeus monodon
ACTACAACCACTGAAGTTTAGGAAAAAGAGGCAAATACTTCGTTTCCTGTATTGTTTTCCTGATACTAAGACACCAACCAAACTCAAGCTTACTGGATTTCATTAATACAGATATGCGGCCATGTAACACAAGTTTAACATACAATGAAAACAAAATTAGAGATTATTTTAAAAGATAGAAAATTGCCGCCTTGAACCATCGAAACTACCGGATTAGTGATTACCGGACCAGTGCGGTTCAACCCACTTTATGTTTTGCTGTTGAAATCCATTCCTGTTTTGGTGGTATAGTGACGCGCAAGTGACTGACTACAGATGATTTTTCCCCCTACGTGATTATTGTCATTTTACCTCCTTATGGGGGTCAAAGAAATATACTTTTACCTGACGTGATCTGTATCCAAGAAAATACAATATATGAGAATAAACGGGACACAGCTGCAGACACGCTATGCTGCCTGCCTTTTCCTTTAAAAACTTTTTCAACTGAGGTCT
>NC_051418.1:26432398-26432484 GCF_015228065.2 Penaeus monodon
AAATACACGCGCAGGTATGGCTTACTCCCTATTACAATCAATATATCTTCTTGTTTTTAGGAATATTTCAGTACGACAAATTTAAT
>NC_051418.1:26432710-26433329 GCF_015228065.2 Penaeus monodon
TAAACATGTATATGTATTTGTATCCACATATCATATTGCCATCTTCGGATAGATTATAGTAAGCACACGTGCAATGGACTTTCAATCACCATACTCTGGTAAACTCCCTGTGATAACAATCATTTAATTCGATCTCGTCTTTTTTGCAACGTTTTGAGAAACATAGAAATGTAGAAATTAATATAGCTATGAAAATGCAGTATAATGCCATACTTGATATAATATTTATCACTTCGTATTCCTTTAGTAGTATTTAAGATAAGCCTGGCAAAATTAAGGGTAGCAAAGATCTGCATAAAGAATAATGGATATTTTTTTTAAAGAATGCAAATTACATTTTGTATGTTTTATACACATACAGACATAGGTGAATACATGTATATACATGCAATGCACACAGTTCACACAAAAACACAAAGAGGTCGATTCAAAGGAATGATTACAAAAGATTAAAGTTTATGTTTGTTCAATAGATTTTTAAGCACAAGCAATATATTAAATAGATGTAGTATCGGAAATAATTAGCTTCAGGCAAGACTACTGTTAGCAGCATACATATATGTTCATGGCATGAGGAATAATAATGCCTCCTAATGGGTTTCTAGCGGTCAGCGAATCA
>NC_051418.1:26433558-26433675 GCF_015228065.2 Penaeus monodon
ATATTTTTAACACTGCCTTCAGTTATTGGACTTTTATGTCACTGATTAGACTGAGTGGACAGGCGAAATTATTTGGTATATAAATATTTATATTTACTGATTAAACTAATTTACATT
>NC_051418.1:26433802-26434060 GCF_015228065.2 Penaeus monodon
CAAGTATGCGTTTGTTGCTTGTACATAATGCATCCTTTTCTCATCTTCAAATGGCCAAAAATTCGATTATTTTCTTTCCAATATTACAAATGAATGTACATGGATCATTCAGCTATTTGTGGTTAATGCATTATGATGTATATAATTATTACCAATGTGTTACGAGTGTTGCAGAATTGTATCGCCCAGTACATTACGATCGCTTTGGAAAATAAATTCTATGTTGAGTACTGATGCATGTCACATCTTGAGAGTCCT
>NC_051418.1:26436960-26438941 GCF_015228065.2 Penaeus monodon
TAGTAACCATGAAGAAATTAATGGAATGTCAATACAAGATGAATCAAGATGTCTATTTGTCCCATTAAGGTATTAATTGTTATTGAAACTATAAAACAATGAAACTATACCAAAGTAGTATCTTTTCTAGATTTTTTGTTTTTTTCATAATCTGTCACAATAATAGATGCTTTCAAGTTTGTCTGTTTTTATCATACCCAAGGATAAGGAATAATTAACATAGAAATTATATCTTTATTGTATCACCTCTATAATGAAAAACAAGTACACACAAATCTGATAGAAACTCTCTTTATATATGTACAAACAAACCTTACACAAACTTGCATTGTTTAGAATAGCACTTTATAATTAGTGCACTTGAGTTCGTGCCAAGCTGAGCACCAACGCCATGTAATATTATAATCTCCTTGAAACAGAGCCTCTTCCAGGACATTACATAGATTATAAGACTACAATGAACATATGAGCATGTCATCAGTACACAAAATTCTTGTTACTTCCACTGACCCTCTAGTGCCAGGTACATGGCATATCTACTGTAGCTTTGTTTTGTCAATTTTGATTATACAAAGATTACTTCATAAATACTTTGTTACCAAAAACGGTTTTATTTCTGACACAATTATTATCAATTTTAATGCTTTTATCACTATGATCATTTCTTTACCACATAAAATATTAGTTAGTTTTTACTCTCAACTTTTACCTAGAAAATATCAAAGTTTTCTAAAGTTTGGCAAATGTTGGCTTCTTTTGTTTGTTCATCATTGCCATTGCAGCTATGCGAAGGTCTTCACTCTGCAGCATCACCATGTTTAGCATAGCCTGTAAATATATAAACATGATTAGGTATTTGCAGCATAAAAAAAAACTGAAAATTGTTCTACATGAATAAAATCAGAGAGAGAGAGAGAAAAATTCTACATCACCAACCACTATTAAAGAGAGAAAATTTGTACTTCCACTGCCATGATTTTCTATTACCATTTTCATAACTAGGGAAAGATTAGCATGTGTTACTAAAATAATCAGGAAACATGACTGCATTTCCCAAGCAGACTGAACTATAACACTTTTATGAAACACTCCAAAAAAAATTTCTTTCCTGCCTTCCCTTAGAAAAGATTCTTATTTTACTAATAATCATCACCAAAAAAACAGCCACAAAAGCAAACATACCACATAGTCCAAACCCTCTTGGACGGTGTGGTCACGAGCGTGGATCAACGTTGTTTTCGTGTTCTGGACAGCGACTGGAGACATGCTGGCAATTGTTGTTGCCATATCAAGGGCCCCACTTAGTGCACTGAAATAGGCAGAGTAGTTCATTTTCTTGTTGAGGGCTGATTTAAATTTAGATACTGCTTGAATTACATTAACAATTCAATACATCTCAGTACCTAGGGTTTGTATCTTTGCTTGTCATATCCAGTAAAACCAAAAGAATCTAATTTTAAAAATATTATGAAAACATGGCATGCTTATACACTATACATTTACATAAAGATATTATCAACAATAGTAAACTACAAAGTTCATACATATTCACTGATAATTCCTTCACATACACATTTTATTCATATAAGAAATCTGATAACCTTCAAACACTCATTTGCATCTAAAAAAGAAAAGAAAGAAGAAAAAATACCATAAGAATACTGAACATTAACATGAAGAACCTATATATTTCAAACATTTCTTTCATCTTCTGTCTTCCATCTTTGGCTCTAAGATACTAAAAAGAATTTCCCCTACCTTTGCTTATCAGAGAAGACCCTAGAAACAAGACCACTTTGCAATGCCTCTCCCGAGAACATCTTCCTTGCAGAAAATGCCAATTCCCGGACAAGACTCTGGTTGCCAATGATCTTTGGGAAGGCGCTGCAGTGTTCCAACATCTGCTGCCAGGCCTGGTGATAATACACTGAATGAGACAATGCCAACAACATCCAACAGCATTTCTAGACTGCATATCATC
>NC_051418.1:26438974-26439083 GCF_015228065.2 Penaeus monodon
TCATGTACTTATTCATTTTACTGCATATTCAATTTTTGTTTTTTTTACTAAGTCATATCAACTTTTTCTCATTCAAAATTTCTATAAACATTTATAACCATGAAACTTT
>NC_051418.1:26439118-26439862 GCF_015228065.2 Penaeus monodon
CCTTAAATCAACACCCTGGCATACTTACCGAGTTCAACCTCCTTAACTTGGAACCAGGAGTCAGATGTACAGTAGCGAATATCAGCTGAGCAGATAAGGTCCACCCCACCACCAACACAAGCATTATGTACAGCAGCAATTACTGGTTTTGGACACTGTGAAATTGGTCAGTAATAAATAAACTTGGGAAAAGGGATGTAAATATAGTCATACCTATTATCAAACAATATGGCACTGATATGATCCATGATATGAATACATATGGATATGGGGTCCCAAACTTTTAGAGATTTTAATAATCCAATTTCACAGAAGAGAAATTCTAATGCATGCAAATATGTCACATACATATTCAATAACAAGCATCATAATTTTAACTTTTCTATTTAATACAAACAGAAAAGTTGCATACATAAAAATGATTAAAAAAAAAAATATGATTACCGTTTCTAGTGATGAAAATGCATCCTGGAATTCCTTGATCAGGTGATGCAGAGAACGACACTTTCGAGCAACATCGTCATCTCCCATCACTAAAGATACTATTCCTGACATGTCACTTAGGTCAAGGCCTGAGGTGAAGAGCCGTCCATTTCCACTCAGAACTATAGCTCTACAGTCCGTGTCTTCCCCAAGCTTGTTGAAACACTGTCCAATATCTCTGTAATTTAAATTGAAATTTTATATAGCTTTTATAAGCCTCATATTCAAATAAAGTTCAGGTTAATTACAACACATTGCCAT
>NC_051418.1:26440499-26440588 GCF_015228065.2 Penaeus monodon
AGCAGCAGTGAGCATTGTGTTAATGCAAATATATATAAAATACTTTTCCAAAAGCAGAATATAATCTGGACAATAAGCTATATCTCATG
>NC_051418.1:26443888-26444867 GCF_015228065.2 Penaeus monodon
ATTGGGGGGAATATATATACATTCAATAAAAATAGTATCTTTGTATGTCTCAAAATAAAATTTGCAAATAAGTACTGTTGGTACACCACATTTATAATGATCAGCATAATAGACAGAAAAAGAAAAAAACATTTAGTAATACATACTTCCACATGGTCTCATTCATCGCATTTAATTTATCTGGTCGGTTGAGCTGAACCAGGTAAACATTTTCTCGAGGTGAAGAAACCGCGAGGGTTTCAAACGAGTAACCCTCTGCTGCTGCTGCCATTGTCCGGATGCTTGTCAATGTTGGGCGAATCCGTGTTAAGCCTTGAATTATCAAAGTGCTTATTAGTGCTTTTGTACGAGTACAATCCACAAGATTATTAATTCATCAATATAACCAAAAGCCCCAGATTTCATGCTAATCTGAGTTTCTTTCATTGCTATACATTTCAAAACATAAAACATCATTTTACCACATTTTCAGGTAACTCTAGCAAGATTTTTTATTTTTTTCCTCACATTCACTATACTGCATAATCTCCATCTTCTACATTACTGACATATTACTGTTACTCTAAACTCTAAAATTTTTTCAGTGATATTAAGATTTTGGACTCCAACCTCATAGTTATTATATCCTCATTGTAGTTAATATATCCTCATGCTCCAGCAAAAGCCAACATATCTCCACTACTTATATTCTGAAAAGAAAATGCTTGAATGACAGCAGTAAATTACTAGGGAGATCTATTCAATATATATATGATTGAGATTTGTTGGCCTTTGCCAGAGCACTGACTGACATGGAGGTTCAGGCAATCAGCGTGAGGTGCATGAGGTCTTCTAATATATAAAAGGTATAGTTTCAGTTTCACACAGCCATGCAGTACAGGCGAACCTTGCCCATAACCCAATGTCACCGGTAAAATGCTGTTTATTTTAGAATTTTTTTGTGAAATGTCTCTATACATGCCACCAAAAATGTTGGCAC
>NC_051418.1:26445814-26446156 GCF_015228065.2 Penaeus monodon
TATTGCAATGTGGATGGCTGTGTGAAAGTAAAAATATTACCTTATAAAAACCTTATATATAAGAATACTAAATACACAGCAAAAGAATGTCATGCCCTCTATTTTGCTGAGTGTACTATGCCTCAGTCCTAGACATCCATCTATTCTTGAATGCTTTCTCAAAACCCATGAAATTCTCTTGGTAGTTAACCCTTTTGCGGCAGTCTATGATTTCCATAATAAACCCACTGGGGCAGCCACTATTTACAGGATGGCAACAATACCAATGCCTTGCCAGACGTACGAGACAAAAGAAAAAAGAAAAAAGAATTTTTTTTTTTATATATATATATTTTTTTTTCT
>NC_051418.1:26449811-26449879 GCF_015228065.2 Penaeus monodon
CATGTTTTCTTTGTTATCTCTTTAAACCTCTGAGGACATTACCATTTTCACGTGTCGAGACATACCTT
>NC_051418.1:26450332-26450515 GCF_015228065.2 Penaeus monodon
ATGGGGTTGTTGAAGCTCTGGGATTCATCGGCAGAACTAGAAAGCGCAACTTTTGTATGGCAATTTTCATATTATTCAAATTATTGGCTAGTCTTTCTTACAATTACGTGAATAAAGCATCACATGAAAAGCTTGTTATCATTGCTATGGTATTGTACAACAAATAAACCAACAATCCCCATA
>NC_051418.1:26450730-26451404 GCF_015228065.2 Penaeus monodon
GGATACTTGGATCTTATGAAGGGGCCCAGCCCGTGGGCCCTTCCTGAGAAAATGCCTCAAGAAGTGGCCAGAAATGGAAATGTTAACCATACCAATGTATATTTACAATACCCTCTTAATAAAACAATACCACTGAGAAATATCTCTTTTGTATTTCATGTTCCTCTCTTGCAACTGCGAGGATATCTACTCAGAATGATAATGCACTTTTTGTAAATGCATCTACACTTCATAAATCACGGCTGTTGGCAGAAAGGAAAATGATTCTTGTCTAAATCATATCACCATTTCTGTTTAACATTTCCGTAACATTAGTTATAAGTTGCTAGTTCCATCAGATGGATATGTACTGCTGTAGCAAGAGTTGCCTCAAATATAAGTAAAGTATCAATGTAATAGATTTCTTAGGTTCATACAAATTATTAACTGAAACTTTACCTGTCCCCAGCCTATCTATCGAAAGGATTTAAGATGACTGAAGATTCCACTTACAATATACTAAATGACATTATAACATTTTCTACAGTGAAACACATTTTAAAAAAGTCTGTCAACAATAAATTACCCGAAAGAATCCTGGAACTGAGCATCTCCGGAGAATGAAACGATAAGCGAGTGTACTCCGACCTTTGGCACCGACCTAAGTAGGTACAAGTAGGGCGAAGGAGCGAGTG
>NC_051418.1:26451447-26451570 GCF_015228065.2 Penaeus monodon
GTGTAGGACTATTTTAGTATATGTGATATTTTATTTTCTGATGGGAGGGATGAAGAAGCTGGGGTCTTACCAGTGAATCTATAACTGAATTTGGAAAAAGTGATTCTCCGGCAGTGACTGTTT
>NC_051418.1:26452054-26452151 GCF_015228065.2 Penaeus monodon
TCAAGTCTCCAACTCTTACGTCAGAAAATTTAATCAACCGTCTAAATTGCCTTGACTGGACATGTCTTTCGTCCCCCCCCCCCAAAAAAAAAAAACA
>NC_051418.1:26453366-26455794 GCF_015228065.2 Penaeus monodon
ATGCTTCATACAGTTTATATTTTTATTAAATGAACGGCAAATCTATGATATACGTGAACTACAGCATTTACCAAGCGTTCTTTACCTGAAACGTTAAGATTGCAATTAAATCTTATGCAAATCATTGAACACCATTTCTTGTTAGGAAACGCATATCTCCTATTCGTGTTCAGAGGGTCAATGGTCCTTGAAAAGTCCTTGTATCGGGTTAACAAGCAAGAAATTCAACAGTTCCCCCGAAAACCTGATTTTAGTTTTCTGTAGTCTCAAAAATTGAAGGAGAACAAGTTATATGATCCGTTACATATTGCGTAATCGAATAAAAAAATACTAATATAACATGATGAATTAATAAAATGTATCCTAGGAATTATGAAATACGTTTTATACTGATCGATCTTTTAAACTACACAAGCGTTATTTTCATGAAATTTCACGTGACAGAAATAACGGAGTCGCAGTTTTTTCTGCATCAGGTCTGTTTCTAGTCATCATTTATTAGATATGTTTACGAGCTATTCTTTTACAGTTCTTTCTTTTTCGATTCTTAAGCAAAAATAGCAGCATATATTTTTCACATCTAATGTGGGCTTGCGTTGTTACACAGTTATATTAATTTGTATTATTTATAGGTTTGTCATTCTAAATTTTTTCAAGCAGCAACATTCCTTTAATAAATGAGTTTAAATTCCCCATTTTCAGTGACAATGCATCACACTGCAATGCAAATTGTTATTCTTGGTACATCGTTTTGTTACTCTTATTTCGAACTGTAATTGACGTGTCATATCAGCGAATGTTCTGCAAGTGAACTGGAAATGGGGGTCAACAAAGATTTTTACCAACATTTAGTGGTATACAAAACCAGGACCTGTAGTATAATTATTGTACTTGAAGAAAGAAAGCAAATACAGTGTATGCAGTTTATTTTTCGAAATCTGTTGATGTTGTTGAGTGATAAAAAAACAAAGGATTCAAGTTTTTCCCCCACGTTTTCAGAAATCTGTGGGAAAAAAGACTTCATGTGTGTGTGATTTTCACTTTTACTGCATTTTTTTTGGCTGCTGGTGCATTACTTAAAGGTTCGGTGAGAGAAACAGACAAAATGCACGAAAAAATCTGTATTACTGCTTTTCCTTTTGTCTGTCTCTGTTATAGTAAGAATGTTACCTTTCCTTGCTTTAGTTACCTAACTATCATGCACAGAAGCATTAGTAATTATATTTCTATTGGTAATGTTGCGAATTAGAGGCAAAGTCGCACTATCTTCGTGTTGATTAAGCAAGTTGAATGATGATGTATCATAAGAATAAGACATGGCATCAGTGAATTACTGTAGGATAATAACGGAAATTCATTAATTGATTGTCCATTATCTATAATCATTGACCCAGGCTTCAAATTAGTCCTACTTTTACTTATTTTTTCTAGTATAAATAGGAATATGTTTCTTAAATAAAAATCCAGCTCTCTTTTTCAAAATAAATGTTATTCAAATCACATATAATACGTAAAGATAATCTACTTAAAATACTAAATCACTAGGTAAGCAGACTCGTTGGTAGGGAAAAGGTCAAGCACGAGCACGTTGAAGACCCCTTGAGGAGGTCGCGGACTTGTCGATAAAACTTTAGCTTGTTCTCGAAGTGGCAGTTGGGACAGTGCGGGGGGAGGGGGGGGGTATAAGGGTGGCTGGTTAAAATCCGGAGGGCACGAGTACATGCGAAAAGTTTTCGATTCCTTTGTTAATGACTCTCTCGACGATCTGCGTCGCGGGGGAGATGAAGCCGACGGTGTTGTCGATGGCTCCTTCGGCGAAGTTCCCGACAGCCCCGGCCACCTTCCCAGCGCCACGGACGGCGGACTGGTTGACGTCCTTCAAGAAGTCGGCTTTAGCTCCTACGGTGTCTCTAGCCACCTCGAAGCCGGTGCTGACGGTGTCGGATGCGAGGCGTCCCGTCGAGCGGACGCCGTTGGCGAAGAAGGTATTTGCCGCCCGCGTCGCGTCCTTGAAGCCTCGGACAACTTCGCCGGTGGTGTCCCTGAAGGCGCTGCTGAAGCGGTTCAGGCCCTGCGCTCCTGTCTGGAAGGTCTCACGGAATACGTCGCGCGCCCCCTCGCCGAGAGTCTGCGCGGTGGCCAGGGCGTCGGAGGCCACGTTGGACACGATGCCTCCGGAGCGGCCGGCGGCTTCCAGGAGGCTGAAGCCGCTCGTCGCCGCCGCCTTAGTGATGTCCAGGACCTGCGGCCGGGCGCCCACTCTGGCCACGCCCACCACCGCCACAGCCATGATCACACTTCTCAACGCAAACATCTGCGGGAAAAGAAGGGAGACAAGCATCAGTAGGCCTACAGAAAGCACTGTAATCAAAAGAATCTGAAATATTAATTATTCCCGATTTGAAAAAGAGTTCAATGTGGTTACTGC
>NC_051418.1:26456455-26456537 GCF_015228065.2 Penaeus monodon
GACAAAGCCGAGGCCTTAACACATTTTCTTACAAACAACTTTTTGCTTCTCCAACCTTTCGTCACCTGTTCTGTTGTCCCGT
>NC_051418.1:26456746-26458389 GCF_015228065.2 Penaeus monodon
AATTTATGTAAGCACTAAAACTGTATTAATTAAAGAGTTAAAAATTAGCAGACTTACTAATTACTGAGTGAGATACTGTCCCTTTATAAGAAATGAACGTAATACGTACCTGGTGCTTATTTTCCTTTCTACCTGCTTCACTTCGCAAGGAGAACTGATACCAAATAGGCAGGGCAACCTAGTTATAGACAGGACTAGTTAATTGTTCTTGGGGGTGGAGCCTATTAGGACAAATAGAGGGCGTGGTTTTGTTTTGGTGGGTGGAGACTAATAGGACAAATGTAGAGGACGTGGTTTTCTTTTGGTGGGTGGAGCCTATTAGAATCGATATAGAGGGCGTGGTTCTGTTTCGGCGGGTGGAGCCTATCAAGACCAATAGATGGCGTGGTTTGATAAATAGGAAGGATGGGTTTGCGCGTTTTTTGTAGATATGATTTTTTTGAGTGTTTGGGAGGATAAATCTGTAATAAGTGGGACTAAATATTTCAAAGAGACTGAGCTATATATCTGTATTGTCATCGAAGGTCTTTGGCTATAAACAGGCCACAAAAAAAGTTACGAATGTTGAAGCAGTTTTCATGTGAACAATGAACGTGACCAAAGAATAATCTCTTAAGTTTTCATCTTTGAGTTCTCATCTGACGGAAAAGTCTGGCGATGCAAAACCCTAAATGCATTAAATTAATAAAGCAAAGGCTCAAAGAGGTTGGTTTACTTGAATGACTGCCTTTTTTATGTCTTTAATCTAAGATGAAATGACCATACCAGTAGGAGGTTACAGAACAAAGAACAGAACAAGATTCTTGACGGAAATCATTACAAGAAGAAACACCAGAACAGGAGAGAGAACGACACCACTGCGCAGACTTTCGTAATGGATAAGGAGAACTGTGTGAAACCACTGCAGATAGGTTTCTATAATCAAATACTCTTTTGGAAGGAAAAGCTTTCAGCAAAGAAGACCTTATCGCATGAATACCTCCAGAGAACCTTTTTTCCCGAACACTCCAGGATAAATGACCTCTCACTGAAGGAAGCATTTCAGGATATCAGAAGGATATCGAGTTACGTACCGCGGGACTAGGACCTTCAGGTGTGTGCAGGACAGGTAAACTGACCACTTGCAAGATGCATCACTTTATATACACACGAAACTGGTCCTGGGTATGCGTGCGGGCGAGCGCGCAGGGAGGACTCGGGATATATCAAGGTCAGAGTATATCCTTGCACTACATCACCATATGCTAACCTTGCACTTAGTGGCTTCAAAATAAAAACAATTACAAGCGCCATTGTCTGCTTGGCGTTTCTTTTTCTTTTTCCATTTCTTGTTTCTTAAGGCGTGTGTAATTTCCCAATATTCTTCTTTACTTCGTAATGAAGTTTTGCTCCTAAGGCTCGAAAAAAATATTAACGCAAAGTCAAAAGAAATGCGTACAATAGCGAACAATTGTCTCGTGTTATCATTTCGGAGGCAGACATGATCGGGAGTCTCGAGCCCAAACCGAGAAGATTCGACCATCGTGACTCCCAAAACTTAATGAGTCAATAGAGTGTCGCTTCGGGCTTCGTTCACCGACCGAACGTCTGAAGATTAAATAACAACACATCAATGTCCATTTTTACTTACATGTCGGGCCGGA
>NC_051418.1:26458464-26458672 GCF_015228065.2 Penaeus monodon
CGTGCGCGTGTGTTTCCACAATCAGAACTTCAAGGCTAAGGCAAATATGTTTCTTGACCTCGCCCGTTAACAGTATTGTTTTTTTTTCTCACTATTACCATTATAGATTTTATAGTTCGTTTTCATGGGTACTTCCGAGTGACGTGTGACGAGCCCAAAGTAATAGTCACGTTCTTGCAATTCATCCTCAAAGCTAAAGATGATCCCT
>NC_051418.1:26458708-26458914 GCF_015228065.2 Penaeus monodon
GGAAAGATCCTGTTTTGAATTAGATGTAAATGATGTTGGATATTGAAATTGTTGGAAATTTACCTTGATATAAGCAACACATGATGACTTGAATGTGAGTAAGTGATTACATGACTCTGGATAGATCAGGATTTTAACCTTATAAGTAGGCTAAATCAAGTCATGTTAAATGAACGTTTCTTTGATTACATATTTGCACATTACTA
>NC_051418.1:26459338-26459412 GCF_015228065.2 Penaeus monodon
ATTAAAGGACACCTAAGTTAATGCAACTACAAATGTAACACAATTAAGCACAACATGAAATAGTGATTATAAAA
>NC_051418.1:26459448-26459944 GCF_015228065.2 Penaeus monodon
CTGTTCAAGTAGTTGTCTTTATCGTAACTTATTGTGCCTGCATTTCTCTTCGTTTACTTTGAGAGGAGACCTTGTACCATAACAGAAAAGAGATTGTATACACATGCTCCCTCGAATATCTTTCGTGCCATAGTGTACGAGTTGCAAGAGAGAAATGTGTTCTATGTGTATTCGATTTTTTTTTTTATTGTATATCATGCTAAAGGAATATATCGACTAATACTGTACTGCAATGTATTTAATCTTTCACGGTATATTTTGTCCTACGATGAACCTTTTTCATTTTATAAAAGAGAAAGATTGATGAATTGGTAGGCCTATATGCATTCATTAAGCATGCATATATTTTGTGTTTAAGCACGGGTTATATAGCTATGAAGAAAGGAAAACAGGCAGATAAATCAACAGTAATTATTCTTTTGCAAATATGCTAATTGGGTAGGTATATACAGGTGAAAGAAAAAAGAGCGACAAAGAAAAAAAAAAACATATGCAA
>NC_051418.1:26460062-26460349 GCF_015228065.2 Penaeus monodon
CAAATGTAGAAAGTCCACAAATCTTCAAATTAGTTCATGTTACGACGTAGTTTTCCAACCGAACCGTTTTTGCTTTTCTGATGCCCACCCTTTACCCCTACCCACTCTCTATATTCCTCAAAACACAGAAAATTAAGCCAACCGTTAGCTGAAAAAAGACATTTGAAAAGGTGACAGAGGGCTGGGTATGGGCATTTTTTGCGAGTTTCTTGTTTTTGTGAATGAACCTTGTGCGTTCCATGGGCATCGCTAAGTCAACTTGGGTTATGAAGGGCAGGTCCAGTCGT
>NC_051418.1:26460790-26461061 GCF_015228065.2 Penaeus monodon
TTGGACAAAAGTTCAGTAATAGAGAATTAATACGAGTGCTATGTCGTATGGTAAGAATAAACATGGAGTATGGAACTGATCAAAAGTTTGTCAGTAATTTGGAAAATAGGTACGAGTGATTTGTGATAAGATTAGACACGATTTTATCAAGTAGTAAGGAAGTGATTAACACATGAGACGGCCAATAATGAAACGACTCACAATAAGAAAAGGAAGTACTTAATCTTTATTATTTGCAGTCTCCTTATGTAATAATCTACGTTTGTGTTGC
>NC_051418.1:26462076-26462240 GCF_015228065.2 Penaeus monodon
TTTTTTCATGACTCAATTCAGGAGAAACTGCAACAAATACCTTGCGGATTTTCCATTAACATAAAAAAATAAGAAGTAAAAATTATGATATTTTTTTCTGCTCTTTTTTGAGTGAGCAGATAAGTATAAGAACTTATCCTTGCATTTGATCACGGATGTAAATA
>NC_051418.1:26462765-26462845 GCF_015228065.2 Penaeus monodon
TTAACCAAACCAAAATGGATCGAATAAAAACGAAATAAAGGAAACTTCAATGGTATTTGATTAAGAGTAGAAGTGTAGAG
>NC_051418.1:26463022-26463144 GCF_015228065.2 Penaeus monodon
GCACTGGAAATAAGGACATACGTAATAATAATTAGAAAAAAAGTGAAACGGAAACAGTTATACCGACGAATAATTCTGGGAAAAGAGAAAAAGATCGAGAGAAGAAAAATATCTCGACATGT
>NC_051418.1:26463201-26463443 GCF_015228065.2 Penaeus monodon
CGCATGAAGGAATATTGTAATTTCTTGGACTTGGATAACGAGAAAAAAAGGAAAACATGATGAAGAAATCACTGAAAAAGATATTTTTTTTCCCTAGAAATGAGAAAGGAATATCAGTGACAAATATAAATATGTCACGAACTGCTTTGTCATATGGCTGTCTTATAACGGTATTTTCCTTAATGTCATGTTATCGACAGATGCAGCGATCACAAAAGAAATATAATTCAGTGTTATATAAA
>NC_051418.1:26463783-26463880 GCF_015228065.2 Penaeus monodon
GAATTCAACCAACTAAAATGCAATACTGAACCTGTAAAGGAAGAAAAAAAAATGAAGTGGACCGGTTTTCCAAATTTTAGCCTTAGGTAAATTACCC
>NC_051418.1:26463920-26464844 GCF_015228065.2 Penaeus monodon
TCGCCAAGTATGTGATAAAAAAATATATATAATAAAGCATCGAACGCCAATTGCAGTGTTAAAGGTGCTAAATGCATTCGGCCTGAGGAGACAGAACAGAAAACAGGGTTAAGTGACAAGAGCAGGTGTTCGGATGAATTTCCATTTTCTTCTTCTTTTTGTCGTTTTCTATTCCGTCTGCCCCCTTTTTTCATTTTATTCTTCTTTTCCTTCTTTTTTCTATTTATCTTATTTGTTGTGCTTCGTTTTCTGATTTGCTTTCACTTTTCGTTTCTTCTCTGTCTTCTTTTTTATTTTATTTTATGAGTTCTTGTTTTGTTTTATTAATCATCATATGTACAGGATTTCAAGAATTTTTTCCTTCCTTCTTCATCTTTCAGACGCAAAAAACTGCTGATAGTCTGTCCGAAAGCTTAATCTGATAACAATCCTGAACGAAGCTGAGGACTTTATTAAACCGAACAATCTACCAAAAAAGCTTGAATTTATAATCCATATTACCATTGTAGTGTATCAACTAAGTATGCCCATGTCTAAGGGTCCCACATTAACTCCCTTCCTTTATACTAGTAAGGGACACAAGTCTATACCTGATTATAACCCTTATGTACTGATCACCTTGAGGTGTTGTAACGTGGGGGGGCAAGTGCGTGTCACCTTAATGTTTAGGATAATTAAAGTTAAGTAAACAATGAACTAAAAACATCTGAGGATGTTAATAGATAAGACGTTGAAATATAATAAATACTAAGAGGGCTTATAATTGTTATATTAAACTGCCGTGAATAAATAGAAAGCAACTTCAAAGTGGAGTGCTAGGCTAAAGGCTTACGTTAAAACTTAATAAAAAAGAGGAGTCCTAAATAGTCCTCAAGCAAAGGGCCTTTAAAAACACGGCATCAATAGTACTGAAGGTGCATCTCG
>NC_051418.1:26464900-26465069 GCF_015228065.2 Penaeus monodon
GCACAAGTCCTGAGGGGACAGTGAATAAAAAAGTAAAACCATTGAAATAAAATTACAAGGCAAAAAATACATGTTTTGTTATAAGAATAGAATTCACGTCCAGGCTCTCAGGACGTAACCGGAGTTCTCAGGTCAAAAAGTGACGTAATAGTAACTCACTGACTGCTAT
>NC_051418.1:26465459-26465745 GCF_015228065.2 Penaeus monodon
CGAGCTAAAAACAGAAAAAAAAAACACACGTAAAACACACACACACAACCACATCAACGCAAACGCGACTTTGAGCGACAAATATGCGGAAGCGAGAGATAAAGCATCCCCTAGATAGGCAATGTGACTTTGAAGGTTTGCAATTCAGGTTTAGCAAGGTAGTTTGTTGAACCTTCGCGTTGCAGAATCCATATTTAGGTGGGAAGGAAGGAAAATGAAATTTAGTTTAGGCTTTTGACCCTATGTACTAGTTTCCTTTTCTTTCGCGATTTTGGTTTATTATGAA
>NC_051418.1:26473278-26473719 GCF_015228065.2 Penaeus monodon
GAAAAACAAACTACTGTACACGTGTGGATACAGACCTCAGAATGAATATTATATAAGAGTATTTTATGCGATGTTTATTAGCTATCATGCTGACCACTGACTAATCAATTAATAATTGAGTTTCTCATTCGTAAAATATATTTATTTATCCGTTTACCAGATTGTAATCGGCTAAGAAATTCCGCTGTGTGTAGAGTTATTTGCCATTTCTCTTGATGAATATCTTGTAGGTGACGTGTTAATTCATGATTCAGAACCCGCATTACGCATCTTGAGAACTGTGAATCTGAAAACTGAAATGAAAAGTACTCTGAAAGCTCTAAACATGAACGCTATTATCCATTTCCTTAAGCACCTTCAGTTTCAATCGTCCCAGGCGCCAGTGCTAAAAAAGAAAGAAAAAAAAAGTCAAATATATGAGGATGATAGTAACCCCCCCCC
>NC_051418.1:26473756-26474397 GCF_015228065.2 Penaeus monodon
CTATTTGTATCTTTCTGACATTCCGAAGTTCTTGATTTGACATCTAACGGATTGGCAATTGCAGCCCTTTCGAGTTTAATATTTAGATATTGTATGTGTTTGTCAAAGTAAAATTAAATTATTAACATTCTTGTAATTATGAAGAAAGGGTCCCTCAGTATCGTTACCTCTATTTACTTTACTACTGGAATGGGTCACTGGCCATCAGCTCTTGGGGACCACGCCCACTCCTCCCATAGCTGCCAGATGTCTCCGATTATATTACCAATTTATGTTAGTTTTGTTTTCTTTTATTTTTTAAAATTCATACAGCCTTTCAGATAATTTATATTTCGCGAATGTGCGTATGTGATTACCAATAAAATGTAAGGATCAATGATCATACGTCATAACGGGATTATACTAGAAACGATATATAGAAACAGATCCTCTATACGTGTTTTTTATAATAGAAATAAGGTTCAGCTAGCAACTTGCTCGCACAGTGACCGAGATGAATCTATGAAAAAAATGGTGGTCTGTATAGATAAACTAGTTTTTGTAATGCCACTGGGAGACGGTTCCTGCGTCACGTCTGCTTCTCGTGGGCGTCCGTTGGGAGGTTTTGCTCAGAGCGGATACGTGTGTAAAACTATTTCAAC
>NC_051418.1:26474434-26474947 GCF_015228065.2 Penaeus monodon
ATGGGGGAGGAGGAGGGGGTTACGCATATAAATACTTCATTATTACAATGATACTTTCGTCATCATATCTATCTTTTTCATTTTAAATTATAGCTATAATGAATATGTGGAAAATTACACCGATTCTCTACGTTGCTGCGCGTATCCCCTGCCCAGGCCGAGCCCTTTTTTGCTCCATTTTTGTTATCGGAAAATCGCAAAAACTGGGCCTTTTTTCAAACCGAGACTGAGACTAACTGGGTGGGGCGTTCCCGTTTCTTCTTAGCTCGTCAGAAGTAAAGGAGTTTATATACACCCATGAATGAGGAAATGCCATTTTTATTCATGACCCTATATTGCACGGGCTTACCTGTGATATTACGAATTTCACAGCAGAAGCTTCTAAAAATGGAAGGATATAAAGACAAATGTCGTACGGTAGATGCGGATAGGGAAAAATACGTTCACTCTCAATTTTCCTGTTTCTGACTTTATTTCTATTTAACAAATTGTTTATCTCCATCTCTCCGTTAT
>NC_051418.1:26475057-26475774 GCF_015228065.2 Penaeus monodon
CTCGTATCCATTTCAACTATATTGTCTAAAATCTATTAACTGTTTTATAATTTTAATAATTTTTTTTTGTTTTTAGGTGTGATGGGTGTACGCAGTTCATGGTGTTATATAATATAAATATTATACACATGATACTTTCGTCATCATATCTATCTTTTTCATTTAACATATAACTATAATGAATATGTGAAATACACCGATTCTTCGTATTTATGCGTATATCCATCCCAAGCCAGCTATTTTATGCTCACATTTATATATAGAAAAACACCACAAAACTGGACTTTTACAACACAGAGACTATATATGGGTGGTTCCATTTTTTTATTCAAATAAATATTTATATACACACATAATAGTAAATGTCCATTATTATTCATGACTATATGACGGCTACTGTGAATACGAATTTCATGAGAAGTCTAAAATGGAAGCACTATACAACAACATCACGTAACCGATAGGGAAAAAACAGTCCACTTCAATATCTGATTTGACTTTTATCTATTTATACAATATTTTATAAATATTATCAGTATTAATTATTCTCCATTCCTCATTATCTCATCATCTCACTACTCTCTCCTTTATTTATACTCTCTACTTAGTTTCTCTCTTCATTTTCCTCTTATCTTATACCATTCACCTAATAACTATCTATCAATGGTTCAAATTAGGAAATTTGGAGCGGTACGGAGATTTTGCTTGTCTGTTTGT
>NC_051418.1:26477180-26478437 GCF_015228065.2 Penaeus monodon
CATAGTGATATGCCTCAGAATTATCAATATGGTCCGGCAGGGTGTTGTAAGGAGGACTTTGGCCTTTGCGTGGAAGATGAGATATATATGTATATATACTCGAGGCCGAAGCGCAGTGGCAGAGGAGTTGTATCCCTCGGCAAGTCCATGGAAATTTCGAAGTTTGAAAGAAAAGATCTGTTGCAGGCGGGGGGTGGGGGGTGGCAGAGAGCCTGGCCATGGATGAGGGTGAAACCAGCGAGCTTATCGAGGACCACTCCGAGGAACTGACAATGGAGGAGCAAAAGGAGCTACAGACGCAGCAGCACGGCAAGGTTTTGCCGGAAATAGGTGACGCAGAAGAGGCGAAGGAAGTAAATGGGCAAATGAGATCATGGGAATGTTGGGAATGTGTTAGAAACTTTCAGACTTTCTTCAAAATAAACACCCAGAAAAGGTTGACATTGGGCGTACGACGGCGATATGTAATGACATTTACCTAACACACTGTAGAAAATTCTGAAAAGGAGGATGAAACAAACCTCACTGAAGAGGTTTCCATCGAAAACCCTTGCAATTGAAAGCGAGGAAGGCGTGGTGAAGAGGGCAAAAACCAGTGAATAAGATTCAGTAGTTACTCAGTTCAGCCTTTCTTCTCCACCTCCATCAGCATCTTCAGGTCGTCTGGTCTCCAAGGTTAATGCTGTACATTATACTTAATAAAACCAGTATATTGAAGTCCATTCTGCTGTACTGTGTTTTTACACAATATTTGTTATTTATTGTACATTTTCTTATTTAAAAACATGTAACCATAAATACGTTTTCTTTGGGGGGAGGGGGTCCAGAATAGAATAATGGCATTTCATTTCATTTCAGTGGGAAAAACCTATTTAACATACGAGTAATTTCAGTTATATTTTGATGTGCATATAAAAATTATCTTGTGCAAAGCCATGAGTTCAAGATGGCACCTGCAAAAACAAGCTAAATCGAGCTTCACGTGACCTCCACGTGTCTTCCGCGTGGGCTAATGTTGATTTCCGAAACAAGCTACTCGACGGAAACCAGGGTGACAATTATGGCTGACCCTTTCTGATCTGGCAGATCACCTCCAGAAGTCAGCGGTCATGAACACTACCAACGCCTGCACTCCTGGGGTCTACCCGTCCACGCCGCACTCATGCACCGTCCTATTACCTCACATCGTTTCTTCATTTATTGTGTTGCACTTTTTCAGCAATGAAAAGTTCATCATAGGAGGCATCCATAGCTTGT
>NC_051418.1:26478593-26479016 GCF_015228065.2 Penaeus monodon
TATTAGATACTATGTCTGCTTCTGGGCGTACCCTTATATCTATCAGTCATTCACCTCATCTACCCATTCATCAATCGATCATTTTGCCTTTCATTCTATATAACCAACGCCTTATTTGCCCCAACAATCAACTTATCAATCTCAAAATCTCGTAAAAGCTCATCCATTCACTTTATCTATCTATCTATCTATCAGCAAGATTCGTCTATACTTACTTATATAAGTAAACATACACAAACTGACCTTTTCGAACATCTTGGGCAATGTAAAATCAAGGTTCCAAGGACACACCAGCATCTCTCAAGCAAAAACTATTTAATGAAAGAAAAAAAAGAAAAAAATAGGCTTTTTTTGTGTGGTCTGTGTGAGATGTTGACCTCGAAAAATTTTCATAATCTTGGTTTTTGTGTTGTTTTTTTCAGA
>NC_051418.1:26480963-26481129 GCF_015228065.2 Penaeus monodon
CCCTTATCAATAAAATTAACTACACGAACAATGATTATGAGGTCAACCCCAGTGTTCTTGTAACTGCTACATAACACTCATTACTAGTGTTAATAAGGTTCAGTTTATATCGTTTATTTTATCACGAATACGTTTGGTTATCCATAGATTTTCATTGGATTTCGAC
>NC_051418.1:26483605-26486484 GCF_015228065.2 Penaeus monodon
ACCTATCCCATCTTGTTTGATATGCTGTGTCGAACTACTGAATTTCATATCCTGCCTAATATTGCTTTATTATCTTGACGTAATTTTATGTTTATCTTCCCATCTTCGTCAGCAAAACTATCTTCAAGTTCAATATTTGCTGCTATCAAGATTTCTATATTTGTTATCACGTTTTTAATCTACATCAATATAATATTTGCGTCAAATTATAGAATATATGTATTGACAAATTATTCCTGATGTTTATAATAATTTCACAAATTGGCCATCGTACTGCCCTATGCATTTACATTGTAGGTGTACATTAAAGGTTTATTAATAGAAAAGAAACTTTTATTTTTTTGTGAAAAAAGTTATTCACTATACATTGAGCATCTCTTGACGGATAAAAGAAGTTTCACATTTGCACAAAAAAATCCTTTACTCAACATGCTATTGTATAATTATTACACAGCGAGACATTTGAACAAACAGGACAAAATAACAAAGTATAAAACACTTTCCTTGTAGTTTCCAACTTTTGCCCGCCAAAAAACAACTTCCTTAATTCTATGGAATGACCGCAAGCACATAGCTTTTCCGCCATGCTTTGGACGGTCGCAGAAGCTCACGCGTAACTAGACTAGCTATAGTCATGCCCCAAACAACTCATGAACGAGTGTCTTTTGTTTTCATATATTTTTAATTCCTTCTTTTGTTTCCGTCGAAACACCGACGGCCATTTCGGACTCGTTAGCCCTTTGGAAGGCGAACCAAAAGACAAGAGGAATCATCACTTTTGCGTCGATCTTTTGAATCTTTTATCGATGCCGGTGATAGCCCTAATGTTATCCTCGGCCACGGCACGAATGGAAGACGTGATATCCGCTACGGCCGAGCCTGCTGTTTCTAGCGTTCCTTCGACCAAGCCTCTGAATGCTTCTCCTTTGGCGATCAGGGCGTTGATGATTCCGATCTTTATGTCGGAGATAAAGCGACCAACAGCACCGACTGTATCTACAACCTTAGAGATGGTCTTGTTTACTGTCTTGTCGGCAAAGTCGCCAAAGTCTTCGACTATTCCGTTGATGAATCTGTTGACGGCGCTTTGCTTCTGGAGGAATCCGCGGTATGTGTTCATCCCCACGGTGCCGACCGTCCTGCCCGACTGCTGGATATTTCTGAATATGTTCCCCAAGCTCTGCTCGCCCTGAAACTGGATCTCGTCTCCCAGGAGTCTGAGCCCGGACGTCGTCTCCCTGGTGATGCTGTCCAGGTTGGTGGCGGCCATCTGCACGAGGCCGTCGAGGAAATCTCTCCCGAGGCCGAGGACGTCTAAGTTGAGCAACGACCCCAGGGGGGAATTTGATGCCCCGCCGGCTCCGCCCGAAGTACTTCGACTGTCCAAAATACCCAGCGTCAGTTTCGAAAGGAGATCTCTAATCGGGTCATTTCCCCCTCCGAAGAAGGACTTCGTGCCTCCAGCAGAACTCTGTGGCGACAGAACTGGGTCAAAGATACTAGCACTGGCTGGAGTACCGGCGCCAAAGTTGGGGAGGATCGGGTTCTCTGGAATCCTTTCGTTCAGTGGAGATCCTCCTCCCGTTAAGAGACTGTCTGAAGTAAACTGTGTGTTTGTCTGACTGGAAATAGTGACAGGGGAAGATGGGAATTGAGAGCCGGAGAAGGTATTGTCGAATCCAGGGCTGGGCAAATCTGGACTTCCGGGAATGGCTGGGGAACCAACGCCAAATGACGATGGAATATCTGTGAAGTCAGGTATTCCCCCAAAGTTCCCGGACACGCCAGTGGCTGAGCCTCCGGGACCTCCAGACGACGAGATGCCTGGTAAGCTGATGCCTGCGTCGCTTGCTCCGCCAGAAGAGAAACTGCTCGTTGCTTCTGCCAAAGTCACGCCGCCAGATTCACTGAGACTCGGGCTGCCCGGTGGGGCCGCCTGTCCGAAGGTGGAAGCAACAGCTTCACCGAGGGATACACCAGACGACGCCCCTAAATCGGCCCCAGTTAGCCCGGGGGGTTCGGAGATGGAGATCTGCGCGCTCCCGGCGCCAACTCCTCCAGGAATGTACGGAGCCGGCAGCCCAGCGGTCAGGTCTTCGAGCTTGACCTGACCCCCGACGTTGCTCTGGAGCTCGTTGTTCGGCAGGAGATCCGATATCCTTATCGTCCTGCCAGTCGCCCCCTCCAGCCTCTGTGCCTCAGCGTTGCCGTCAATAGCCTTCCCGATCGCCATCGGCTGGGGGCGCGGCCGCGAGTGGCTGAAAGCTTTGGCCTGGGGGGCGTCGAAGCCACCTCGGTACTGGAAGGCAACCTGCGGCCCTCTTACTGCAGTTGCACCCTGTCGCCCCGGGAACGGCCCGCCGCGCGTCCCGCTGGGAGGGACTTGCCACGCTTGCCAGGGTCGAGCTGCAGAAGGCTGCCACGCGGGAGCCATCGTCAGCACTAAAGCCACCGCTGTCACCACGAGCCTCTGGGAAAGGAAGATCATAAGGTTTCACACAAACTGCCATGAGATCCATGAAGAGTATTCACTTGCCGGCATAACGCCTATCTGTAACGTATAACGGCTTTGCTGTTTTAAACATAAGCATCATTATTTTGTTCATTCTCGATTCATCGAAATGGAATTCACAAGACTAAAGAACATTCTAAAAACACGGTATTAGTAAAAGCTTCGGGCAAAAATAGACCACAAAGAGATGCCAGAGGGCGTGGCTAAAGACCAAGGGAATAGAGGAAGAAAGGGCGTGTGCGGCGGAGAGAGAAAACGGGAGGATCCGGTAGCTGAGGATAAACACTGAGTTTCGGGCGGATCAGCGGGGCAGCGATCGGGTATGCGTGCCGTCGCCCGCATCCGACGAACAGCGACCTTGGCGTAG
>NC_051418.1:26486524-26487176 GCF_015228065.2 Penaeus monodon
GTCGCAAGGCCGGCGTGTGGCATCATCCTCAACGGGGACACATACGCACGCACGAACACGCTCGACTTTGCACGTACGCCCATTGAAAAAAAAGGACGGGGAAAAATAATGTCTGGTCCCTCTTTGAGACGCCGAGCTTCCTCCTACCCCAAACTCTAGCGACATTATCAATTCTATCTTGTTATTCATGGTGATAATGTTACTTAATCTGATATCCTTGATCATCTGCTTGCGCAGGTGATAATGACCATCCCCTTTACAGAGCATAGAACAATGTCTGAACACAAGTTACCGAAAAAAGGGGAACCCCCACGTTTTTAAGGTGGGGTCAGTCCCTGAGAAAAGAATGTCCCTCATTATAATGTAGACGAAGAAGGGAAAAAACAGGAAAATAGTATGAGATTACCAAAATGATTGATTAGTGGGAATTCAGCTTTTGAACACAGAGCTCGAGCGTAAGGAACTGTTATAGAGGTTGAGAATAATTAACCGGTTGAGAAAGTAATGACAACACTAACGGGGAAGGAGCCATGTAGCTGGAAACACTTCAGAGTTCTTTCCTTCACAGACGGAGAAAGGGAAGGAAGGAGAGAAAGGGGGGAAACAGAGATTTTGAGGGAATGGGAAAGTAAGAGAGAAAAAGAGAGGGAAA
>NC_051418.1:26487478-26487690 GCF_015228065.2 Penaeus monodon
TATATACATCGACTAGCTGCACTGCCTGAGTGAGAGACGGTCTGTAAGGATATTTGTAAAAAATGAAGGATATCTTGTTTTTGCGCACATTTTTTGCAATTTTTTTCTCTTTGTGTCCACTAAAACAGTTTAAGGTTATAATAAAGAATAAATAATACTGTATACTATATCAACAACATTTGCGTTAACGGAAGGAATGCAAGAAGTTTGCT
>NC_051418.1:26490165-26490382 GCF_015228065.2 Penaeus monodon
TCTTAGTATCATACTACCGTATTTAACATAATTCGCTTGTTCATTTGGCAGTCGCGGTCAGAAATTGGAATTCATGAATTATCTGATAGGAGAGCTAGATAGCCTCTGTGTAAGTGTCTTGAGGGAAGCTATAAAATCCTAGAATGCTATTTGTAACATTTGGTCACTTTGTGGAAGGGTCCTAAATATATAAACATTAGTAATGTGTACTTGTTTT
>NC_051418.1:26491579-26491856 GCF_015228065.2 Penaeus monodon
AGAGAGTAAAATATTTGGACCATTTCCAGGAATACACTCTTTATGCAATTTAGTTTAAAAATTACACAGCTTCTGATATCAAGCAAATGAGCACAGATAAATGCAAATCTCACTTCATTTCGCAATTTGTCTTGAATGGACACTTATTTTTCGTTCCAAAACATATTTTAAGATTTGCGGTGATGTGGGTAGCCTTGCGCTCACTCCAGCGCCTCTTGAATTTTTCTTTCGCTGCACGCATTTCCCCCATCCCCCCCGCCACCCCACGCACACTCAG
>NC_051418.1:26491942-26492216 GCF_015228065.2 Penaeus monodon
CTAGTTCCAAAATTAACTACGTAAGCTGCACTAGCACGAATTAACACTCGTTCATACGTGTACTCACACACGCATTAGCACGCTTGCACGCAATTACCATGGTGTCCCGGTGTTCTCTGCAACAACAAACCTCCTTCTACATCGACGAGGCACTCTTCCTTATATACCCTTGTGGCACCCGCCCTCTCTTGACCCCTCCCTTCTCTCCCCCCCCTCACTTAGTTTCCTGACCACTCCCTACGTCACAGCTCCAACCCCTCCCCTCCTTGTTTCT
>NC_051418.1:26492294-26492364 GCF_015228065.2 Penaeus monodon
TCGCGCAGGATACCAGAGACAAGGTTGGTCAGCGAAGGCCGAACGTGTAGAGTTTTTCTAAGCTTTCTCT
>NC_051418.1:26492435-26492603 GCF_015228065.2 Penaeus monodon
ATCACATCGGTTTTTACCACTTTTTCGTCTTTTTAGAAGGGCCACGGGATACTTAGAAGAAGGTGGGTATTTTTGTAGAGGATATTCGCGGACGAAAAACCTGAAAAGGAAATTTATGTACGATTTTATCCTTTTTTTTTGCCTGACCAGATCTTTGCTTTGTTTGAA
>NC_051418.1:26492948-26493162 GCF_015228065.2 Penaeus monodon
ACAAATACAAACTATTTCAAGAAAACATCAATTATGCTGAAATCCAGAGTAATTACATCATAATTCTAATATATAGAAAGACTGGATAGGGGCAATTCATATGGGCGAAAAAAAAAAAACGTGTCTGACTTTAATAAAAGAAGGGAAGGGTTTTTAAAATATAAGAACACTTTATTAATTGATTTCTTAGTCAATGACGCAGTGCGAAATAGGC
>NC_051418.1:26493197-26493377 GCF_015228065.2 Penaeus monodon
TAGATGAGTAGTTAAAAAAATATAAAACATGTAAAGCAAATTGAAAATACGCTGTTACATAACTACAATTACTTGAATTCTTATTCCCTTAAAAAAATCTGTAATCGAAAGAGTATCGGTTACATTAATATTCCTTAATTTCCTGATTTCCAAATATGGAGATCTTCAGCCTATAAGAAC
>NC_051418.1:26493620-26493694 GCF_015228065.2 Penaeus monodon
GTATCGAGGGAAGATGGGCGGGTTATATAAAACAGATTTCAAAAGTGATGTTTTATTTCACATACGACATTACA
>NC_051418.1:26494290-26494534 GCF_015228065.2 Penaeus monodon
GTCATAGAAAACGAAGTAAGTAGAAAGTAGTGTTTATCCTCACACTTATTAAGTTATTCGTACATTTAACAAATTATTTCTTACGATTTTACTTTTGATTTTGTTTTGTATTAACGATTCTATTACTATCTCAGATGTATTTTAAACTTTATACGTCATTATAAGGTACCTATAATTCATTCACAAAAAATTGAACTAAACGATATCATGAACTCCAAATTGCGCATGACAGTGACCCCCCCCC
>NC_051418.1:26494585-26495473 GCF_015228065.2 Penaeus monodon
GCAAATATTCACGTACTTTTTTTTCTACTCAAGTAGATATTTCAGACTCATCATTTTTAATCTTTTGAAAAAGAAGTTTTATGAATTTTATTTTTTTCCATGCGAAGATGTATTTGAGAGATCGGTAATGGTTATCTGAATCCAAATGGTCGAATTATCACTAACATCAAAAATAATCATCGTTATTTATTAGCAGTCATCAAGTTTATCTTCGCTTCAATATGAATAGGGTGAGTTAGCGTCCTATTTCATCCATAGCAGTAAAATAATAGTAATATATTTTTTTTTTGTAATTAACGAATGAAAGTAAACAGATGCAAATAGCTTAGTATATGACGAATAATGAGAGGAAGTGTGCATATTCAAAGGTAAATGACAAATAAAAGCAACCAAAGCAAACATTTTTCCTTGTGTGCATATTCAAGGGTAAATGACAAATAAAAACAAACCAAATAAACACTTTTCCATGTTACTACACTCGCAGAAAACTTAACTATTCACATTAAAAGTTTACTGGAAGATGAAGTAGTTAGTTTCGAAATACTCTTGTGGATTTCGAAACTAGTATTTATTGTCTCAGTAAAACTATATGGCTTTGTAAGAGAATAATGATAAAAAGACAACATAGTAATGTAAAGAAAAAATATGAATTTGAGACAAAAATAAAAAATGAAAGATGAAAAACAAAAAAACAAAAAAGGTAATAAAGATAGAATAACAAAGTTTAAACCAGAACAAAGAAAACGAGAAACTGACCGAGAAAAAGAAGAGAAAGAAGTAACAATCACAAGAGAGAGATAGATATATACAATAGATAAAATAGAGCACAGTTGCGTTCCTTCGCGAGGGGCCTTCATAATGCTCTATTCTTGTGTAATATCAGTCAGA
>NC_051418.1:26495569-26496024 GCF_015228065.2 Penaeus monodon
CGTGGGGGGGAGGGGGGCTTGGGAGAATCAGGAAGCATGAGACAATATCCATGCTTTTTAAAATATATTTACTGAAAAATTTATCACGGAATCTTGGAATCTTTTCCTTATGTACGTATTTGTCAACATTATTATTATTTCGTTCTTTAAAAAAAATCTTTCTTTCCTTTTTTGCGAGAGAATAACCAATGTCTGTTTATAACAAACTTCGTGTGATGTACATAAGCAGTGTCCGTTTTCCATAGCACGTTTTCTAATTTATACCAGCACTAAACTACATTCAGCAAACCTACCCTACTTTTTGCCAAACTTAATGTGAATCAGTGACGGTGGGTGACATACGTGGGTGTTACTTAGGAAGTCCTTTCCAGCAAGGTGTATATACTTAAACAGACCTTGCTCTTCAGTTGCATCTGCCGGGGTATCCCGCGGAGACGCTCCATCATTAGAGAAGC
>NC_051418.1:26496350-26496670 GCF_015228065.2 Penaeus monodon
TGACTGTTTCTTATTACCTTTGTGCACACGTTATTGTCTGTAAATGTTCACATAAAGCATGTTATTGAGCAGGTGTGCTGCTTTCGATAATGGCTGATTTTTTGTATTAAGTCCTTGGTTCGTTATCTTGAATAGTTCTCATATTTTGGGCTTGTATTTTTCGGATATTGAGCTAATATCTTTGTTTCGGAAGCCATTAGTATCAGATTAACTCACACTACTGTCCGTCGAGGCCGATCCCTTCCATTACTTGGGGACGGGGAGAGGACCGCCGTGTTGGTCTTGATATCCTTTGATTCCCGCTAATCAAACAAAAAACC
>NC_051418.1:26496704-26497072 GCF_015228065.2 Penaeus monodon
CAAAATATTGTGTTTTTTAAATATGGTTATATATTCTTTGTCTGCTTCATTTTGCATGGAAACATGAATAGTTACCATAGTATTTATTTTCTCACTTTAACATGCATGAAACATGGATGAATGGAAACACTTGAGCGTGGATCTTCCTTCTGAAGTAATTTATTCCCTAAATGAGAATACTAGGGCACATGAGGAACCGTGGAATACAAACCACAACAACTACAAGAATAGGACGCTGAAAAAAAATGAAAATAGTTGATATGCACATTACTACACAACTCTCGTTTTATCCTGTCAAACCACTGACTAACCACAAGCGTGTTTATTGCTTCATCTTCAGACTTCTAAGGGCAATAAAACATTGCGCC
>NC_051418.1:26497095-26497534 GCF_015228065.2 Penaeus monodon
CTGACATATATCCAGTAAATTTTCCTTCCCTCGAGAGCGCCTTGATTGCAATGTTTACATATCGCGGGACAGATCACAGGAGGCGGGACGATAGTTCGTTTCGTTTCGCGGGAGAGTGTGAACAGCCTTTCTATGTCATGGGACCACTAATATTTCCACAAAACTGGTCTTAAAAACCGTTAGACATAAAAGTAACAGCTCCTCATTTTCTCGCTGAAAAGGACTTAAATATTCGCTACATACAGAGTAAACTTTCATTTTCTTCCCGCAAGATCTTAACCCAAAAACTCTAGATCTAGCGGGAAAAGCGCTAGAATGGCAACACTGCACGGGACTAGAACGTGGGATGGGATTCCGGTTTAGAAGGGAATCATCTGGTATGAATGGGTAGTGTGACAGCGGGTTAACTTTTTATTCCATGTCGTATAATTTGGCACTG
>NC_051418.1:26497835-26497929 GCF_015228065.2 Penaeus monodon
CAACTCATCTTCTAATAAAATAATAAGTGTTTTGCAGTTATAAGAAAATTAATTTTGATTTCATTTCTCTGTTTCCCTCATTCTGTACGTTTTG
>NC_051418.1:26498132-26498544 GCF_015228065.2 Penaeus monodon
GATCGTCATGCACGCTGGAAAGAGAATAAATGATTCGAAGCAGCAGCGACATCACAGCCTAATAGCTTTTAGTTCGTATTACATCGTTAGTGTCACCATACTACTTATGAAGAGGTTTTTGTCAGGAGAAAAAAGCTGGTAGACTAACAACCGGAAGAAAGACTGGTTGTTTGAGTTGTTTGTCAGGTTTCGTGGTTAAAGGCTTTTGCGATTTTTTTTCTACACACTTTGATATTCTGTAGGATTTCGTCAGATAGAATGCAATGACTTCTTGCATAAAGCATATATTTTATGTGTATTTAATATATTGATATCAATATTTTTTTTTTCGTAAGAAATCTCTAACCGATAGGAAATATACAGTCCAGTTTCACAATGGAAAGATAACGTGTTGAGGCAATGAGGGCACAGT
>NC_051418.1:26498611-26498805 GCF_015228065.2 Penaeus monodon
ATTATCGCAAGATAAATGCCGGGCCCCACATGACTATGGAGAATAAAAAATAAATATCTGACAACACGAAAGTACGATGCAAATATCGCAAAATCACAGAATGCTAAAAAGGTGGACGCCTCTGTCAGTCATATTGTGTCATTAATATTTGTACAACAAGGTTTACATAAATCTATAGAATATAGAGACAATAC
>NC_051418.1:26498830-26499064 GCF_015228065.2 Penaeus monodon
ACTTATTCTTCCCCCTCTCTCATCGTTCATCTCTACCAGTTCTCTTTCCTAATGCATTTGCAATTGCTTACCTTCCTGCGAACATACATCTGTTTGTATACGCTTATTTATGTGCATTTAGTCCTCCTGGAACTCTGCCCAGCAAAAGAAACTGCCTTTAAAGTGACTGTAATATTACCGGTTCATTCGCTTTCCCCTGGATCGACTTTCGGTATTATTTTTCTTGGTTCATGA
>NC_051418.1:26499113-26500387 GCF_015228065.2 Penaeus monodon
TGCCAATCGTACCTTCACAATTTTTTTTGGGGTTATTTATGTAGTACCACCTTCTAGAGCCATATATTGAAAACATCTCGGGAGTATTTCTTCGGCTACACACCATGCCTTGATATATCAGCATTCCCAAAGAGTCTCCCATGCAGTGAATCCCCCGGTCTCAGGAAGTAAATTAAAGCACACAAAGCCGAGGGACGACTGAGTTACCTACCTGAATCCCTTCCCTTCTAAGAATGACGTTGTTTGAGCAAGGGCGTCGTCATAGTGTACTTGGAGACCACGGATTCTTCTAATTTGCTTTCCTTTGTATTAGGCAAGTGAACTTAGCGTATGATTGAGCAAAGACACTGTGTTATTCCTGATGCTTTGGATCGTAGTGGTGTATCTATTTTTATCATCTATGAAACTCTTAAAACCCTCTTTTGGGACTCCCTTATTGTACTTCTTCATCCTATATTTTCTCCAATATACTCTCTGTTTCAGTTCTTAAGTCGTCAATCTAGGGACACCCAGTGGTTGCAAGATTCCCATTAGGTCAACATCAGCCGCAAGAGAATAATCTTTAGGTTGGCCAAAACCTAAACAGTTTTTGTCATAATATGCACGTTTACGGGAGACACAAATATCTCCTCTGAATACACGTTCTTGAATTCCGAGAATCAGCGTAAAGCAAGTGTATGAGAAGGGGCAGCATTCCTTCAGACTTGTTTCGAACTGTCGAGGATCTTTACATCAGCTAAAGTTTCTGAAATTATGCAAACCGTTATTCTTCGTGTCTCGAAATAGCTATCGATGATTTTGTCATACATTTCGGAATGTGATTGAAAATGGTAAAAATCCTAAGAAAATATTTTTTGAATGGCGGAGATATAAAAAAAATCATATTACCTACTCTTCTTCTCCTCATAACCCTCTATTGGAAACAAATCAAAGTAGGCCCTAAATCAAAGTAGGCACTATTTAAGAGAGAGAAAACTTTCGTGAAAAAACGGAAATAAAAATGACGATGACTGATAAAAGGTTAACATATCAGTGATGATAATTATTTGGTTTATTGGCCGGTTCTGACGATAATTATTTAAAGTACAATGACCTTGATTTTCCACCATCACTACCATTGTTTGCCATGCCACTGATGAGCCAAAGAATAAGTGTGGACGTTTTTCCTTCATTATGTTAGAATTTGCAACATCGGCAGGCTGTTTTCGACTCAAAGTATGGGCCTGGCGTTAATCTTTTTAGGACGCTGATTCGGAGGCCGCGCATAAAGCGTA
>NC_051418.1:26504115-26504311 GCF_015228065.2 Penaeus monodon
ATACCCAGTAATTCAAGGTCTTGAACCACTGACTTCAGCTAGAATAGTATTATTTCAGAATTCTGTATGTAGAAAAGGTATAGTGATATTCATATAATTTTCATCTTACCATTCTTAACACAAAAACTCAACTGTATAGAAAAAAAAAACACTCACTTTTTTAAGTGATACACGCGGGTCCTTTTCAGATGAAGAT
>NC_051418.1:26504334-26505367 GCF_015228065.2 Penaeus monodon
TTGTGTTTTTTTTTTGTTCGAAACACAATCTTGCGTTTCTTTTCATAGTCAGCTGTTTCATTTCTTTTTATGAAAATGTTGACGCATGCGCAGTTCTTTCTTTCATTATCCGTTTTATCTACATTCGACTTTAATGCTTTTCTTTAGATTTACTCTTCGAAGTAAAACACATCTACAAAGACAAATCATATACTATAAAGGTCCTGTTAAGATTACATCGCATCTCCCCATCTCCCGTGTTGCAAGAGGAGCAAGAAGTCAACCGTAAAGATGCATTTTACCCTTAATGCACACCTGACCTTTACCTATTCTTACCCGGGCCTTCATATCCGGTTGGGTCATGACGGCGGGTAGGTTAAACGTCGGATAAATTGGGTGAAATATTCAGCTGAATTTCTTAAATATAGCGAAGTCCCCCTTGGTTGGGGTATGGTATTGATCTGTTCTCTTTCTATTTCCGTTTTCTTTCGGGAGTCTGCTTACTTGTAATTACATAGTGTAAGAATGTAAAGACCTGCAGAATGAAAGAAGCGGATAAAATGGATAATTACACAATAAAGGGGGGGGGGGGGTCGTGGTCCACTAATATCCAGAAGAATTTTTTTTTAAAACTTACCTAAGCAGCGATTTCCTTTTAATAGATTTAATAGATATAGATTTCCCAGTCGCATTTTGCATCCAGAAATATAAATAAATTATTGATATTTGTTGTAGCCCGTCATTGTAAATATATTTTCTGTGATTAAGGTTATTAAGAAACCGGATACACCGCTGGGTTTTCCATGTACAAACTTGACATAGAACAAAAGTTGTTCGGTAGTGGAATCAAATGAAAACTTAAGATAATATAAGATGACCTCAGCAATAACTGACTTTACTTTATCAATTACATTCTAATATACACTGGTATCAACTCACCAGGAAAGTGATTCATACAACTGCTCATCCAATAAAATGTTTCTTAACAATACCCAAGGAAAGGAGAAACAACTCTATACGAATTCGCTTATTATAGTAGCATTCTTTCCTCTGC
>NC_051418.1:26505733-26506005 GCF_015228065.2 Penaeus monodon
TGTCAACTTCAGTCAGCTTCCCGGAAACAGTAGCTGCGCATGCGTGTCGGCCTCTCGCGCGTGTAGATTTGTTCGGACATAAATCCGTGTCAGGCGCGGCCATTACAACAGACGGATTTTTTTCTCTCTCTTGTATATTGCTAGTTTTTGGTGAGTCGTATAACTTGGATTTCGGCATACTAATTTTGAATATATTATCATTATTAACCAAAACCGATATATGTTTGAATTTGAATCTGTTGGAAAGTATTGTTATTGTTCCTTTTGAAATT
>NC_051418.1:26506535-26506929 GCF_015228065.2 Penaeus monodon
ATAGAGAAAATCCAATTGTCTATTCAAACAATTTATCCAAAAAAGACCAATAAATCACACCAAACCCGACCTAAAATACAGAAACTTAACACTTCGAAATAAGCAAACAAAACAGGGCAGTAAATATAATACATATCATCATAAGCCTTTTTTTTACGTATTACAGTAACTTTGAAAAATACTGAATCACTGCCTTCCATTCTTCCTGTTAACCCTGAGACTGAAAACCTATACGACTGCTTGCAATGGAAGTTGCATAGATGGCCTGGATCTGTTCGTCTGGCTTCGTTGAAATGACCGAATATCCAAAGGACAAGTACCTTGGTGCGTATTTTTTGTTTATTACCATTGATTTGGGAAAGAATTCAAAATAGATAAAACGTATATATTCTTT
>NC_051418.1:26507123-26507215 GCF_015228065.2 Penaeus monodon
AAGAAAGAGCATATACAGACTATATATATAAGTGCGTCCAGGTCCTTTTTTGTCATTACAGAATTTTCCTGTTTTTCAGATGGCAATTGACA
>NC_051418.1:26507585-26508340 GCF_015228065.2 Penaeus monodon
ATGTGTAAATTTGGTTGTCTATCTATAAGCACTCTTTCATAGAATATAGAAAACATAAGCAAGCATATCTGCGTCGTTGACTTTCCGCGGAGCATCGAGTTTAGCGGTAATGTATCAGTGGCAGCTCACTCTTACCTTCGCTCGAGCGTTTTTTTGCTCGTTTCTTGTGCTACTTTTTGCATCATATTTCAGACCACCTTTTATTTTTTTTTTTTCCTACTTAGCTTTTTTTCTGACAGAGTGAAAAAAAAATACAATTCGGCATTATCATCCATGAATTCGCAAATTTCTTCACGGATAGACGGGTCACGAAACAATTTTTCTTTTAAGATGTTTTCGGATCCGAGACCTTCCTTCGTCCGCTCGATGACGGCGCCGCATCGCTCTACAAGTACCGGCATGTGTTCGAGTGCAGATCTTGACTTTGTCTCAACTCTGTATATAAAAAAAAAAAACAGAGACCTTGGCGCATGTGGCAGCAGCGGCGGTGATGTAAAAGGATATAAAAACACTGGGGCCGGATTAAGCGGGCAAAAAAGGGCAGCGTGTATAAAAAGAAATAATAAAAATGGCTTTTGGAACTGGAGGTCGCAGGCGGGAATCAGTATTATTCATCAGTCGACTTCGCCCCAAACCTTCACGACCTCCATCCCCCCCCCCCCCACATCTCGCTGGAGTGTCTGAACAGCGTATTGCATTTTGAAACTGTATTTGAGGCTCGTTTGCGCAGCACCTATGGCTGTGTGGTATCTGAT
>NC_051418.1:26508425-26508506 GCF_015228065.2 Penaeus monodon
TATTATATGTTATATATTTGTATAGCTTATGGTAAAATACAGACGGCTGTTGCCGTGTTTCTGTACTAAAAGGATTTCTCT
>NC_051418.1:26512368-26512863 GCF_015228065.2 Penaeus monodon
CGTGTCTTTTTTGCTTCTTTGGAAAAAAAAACATTCATAACCAGCACGATTACTAGTAGTATAGGTTGATTAAAGACAAAACATTGATTAATTAATGTCTGAATCCTCTTATGCACGTGATTTCAGAGCGCCAAAAAAAAAAAAATCCATCTGAAGACGATTTTATAATCTTCAAAAGATTCTTGTTATCATTTTAAGAAAATTTTTGTATTTTAAGAAAAAAAAAGAAAGAAAACCGGAATGTTGCAAAGCAGCACACAATATATTGACAGGATACCATGCTTTTATTCCGCAAGACTATGATGATCACAATCCTATAGACTGTGGGAAAAAGATAATGAAATTTCAAGTAAAGGGTGGCTGACCTTAACACACTGTTTTTCCCTTTCTCTATTACCCGGAAACGTAAAAAAGATCCAAAGAAATCATGGAGAGCTATCTCAAAAAACGCTGTCTGCAATATCACCAAAAGAAAAAAACTTTTCGATAGACTAA
>NC_051418.1:26513797-26514083 GCF_015228065.2 Penaeus monodon
TAATTTTCATCATCTTACCTGTAATAGGTCCCTGTACCTTTAAAACAATGCCAATCAATACTTTTGATTTGATCTATTAGAGTACATGTACTACATGAATGTAGTACACGTATTTTTGTACTTACTGGTTAGGCAGTTACTGTGGCCTGGAGGGATAAAACCTAGTCCAAAGTGTCAAATCATTTTCTTATCAATTCTTGCAAAGTTCTTATCCATATTTTAAGAAAACAAATATACTTATTACATTACGTACTTTATAAAATCGCAGTTGACATTGGTATATGCA
>NC_051418.1:26514115-26514225 GCF_015228065.2 Penaeus monodon
CAGTAAGGTTAGCTGGCGTGCAAGATCTTTCAAGAACTGAAAAGGCGGAAGAGATCTTTTTCTTTGGGAATTTTTCATATGCAATAAATTCGTCTTGCGATAAGAAGGAC
>NC_051418.1:26515187-26515347 GCF_015228065.2 Penaeus monodon
TGGACAGTTTTTTATTATTCCTAGATGTATTTAAAAAATGCCCTGCCCCTCATGCGGCCGTAGTTCGGTTGGGATCCCGAGCGCCGTGGGCAAAGGAGCCGGACGAGCGTACTGGGTAAGATCGCTCGGCATAAAAACTGTTGCTAATAATAGAATATCG
>NC_051418.1:26516993-26517681 GCF_015228065.2 Penaeus monodon
GGCTGATAGAGAGATGTTACAAGCAGGTTTAAATTTTTGGCCAGATACATAACAGGTAGATATTAATAGCTGAGCAAATAATCAGCGCTTTTGTCAAGAGTACAATAACATACAGAGGGAAAAAACACCTTCGCATTTCTTGTCATTATTGTTTTATGATCCTCTCCTTACGACGGTGATTTTCAGATATGGGAAGATGACTCTGGAATGTCTTCATCCTTGGTCGTAGAGAGGGAAAAAAATATATATTTGATAAAAGTAAAAAAAAAAAGTAATGAAAAAAAAGAGGTAATCACTATTGCACTTCTGGAGTTGATCACAATTCCTTATTCGCGTCTCTAAGTACGAAGATCCTTTATCTTTTGTGTAGGATAATCGTCCTTGAGTTCCAGACTCGGTTATACTGCCTGCCTCGTATTGTCGACGTATACCACAGGACGAGTATAGCTAGAGCGCGGATCTCGGAGAAGCTGCGTAAAGAACTCGAGACGTAGCAGCAAGGAGGTCTCAAGCGGCTTTGAAATTCGGCCGAAGAGGAGCGCAAGAAATGGCAGAAAAAGCAGTCGAAGTGTCCAGTCACGCCGAACTGACCCATTTTTTTCACTTCACTTTTTTCGGACCATTACGTCTCTCCCCCTCCCCCTCACCCCCTCCTACTTCATCCCTCTTACTTCTCCATCTCCCCCCA
>NC_051418.1:26517733-26518510 GCF_015228065.2 Penaeus monodon
CCCCAGGCCGCAGAGGATCCTGGTGAACTGAAAATTATTAGGGACATAGCCAAGGCTCTTAACAGAATTGTGGTGATCTTCTACTAAGCTCATAATGCAAACGTCTCAGTGGTCCGTTTCTGGTGCGTGTCTCGTGATTTCCATGCTGACATAGCATCTGTTGTGTGGATTTTCATATTAAATAGGGTAATTTTTATTAAGATGGGATGATATGGATTTCTAAATGAGGTGGAATGTGTTTATTAAAGAGAGGATGGTATGTATTTGCTAAAGAGGGGGTGGTATGTATTTATTGGAAGATGGGATTGTATGTATATTGCAAAACAGATGGTATGTTTTATTAAAAGATGGGATGTTATTTTTAAAGACGAGATGGTATGTTTTTATTAAAAGATGGGATTGTATATCTTTTTAAAGATGGGATGGGATTGTATATTTCTTTTAAAGATGGGAGGGTATGTGTTTGTTGAAGATAGGATTGTATGTGGTTATTAATGATGAATAGTAGGTATTTATCTAAGATGGGATGCTATTTATTTATCAAGGATTGGATGGTATTTGTTATGAGAGATGAGATGGTATGTGTTTATTAAGGATGGGATGAGAACCTTTCAGAAGATATTAAGCATTAAAAAAAGCTTTATAAACACTTTTTCGAAGAATCTATACATCTCACTCGTCGTATATTAATGATTAATTATGAGCATACCAGAGGTGAATCATGAAGTATGTACTTTGGTGATTTAACTTACTGTATAACCTTTTAATAACAATAAT
>NC_051418.1:26519112-26519393 GCF_015228065.2 Penaeus monodon
CTTTTTCTATAGGGACACACCCACAACGCCCATCAACGAATACGCTCACACACGCCCAAATAGCCGCACGCCCTGAAGGTTAGCCTTGAAAAGTAAGAATTCCCAGGTCCTGCAACCGGGTCGTGACCATGAGACCAGCCTCCAGCAGGTCCTCAGCCGATCCATTGCAGGTTCTGTATCTGTTGCTGGCAGGCCTGATTATAAGTTAATTCATTAGATCTTGTCGTTTTGGGGTTAGTGTTTCTTTTTCTTGTAGTTCTTTTTTATTGTTCATGGTGTTC
>NC_051418.1:26519519-26519635 GCF_015228065.2 Penaeus monodon
GGAGGAAAGAAATATTGTTTTGAGTTTTATCCATGACCTGAGATGAAAAGTAGAAACGTATCGAATATATGAATACATTCAAGGTAAGCTCTCTGCTTCGCCATCCCGTACGGTTC
>NC_051418.1:26519668-26519952 GCF_015228065.2 Penaeus monodon
TACGGAGGAGTGTGTTATGCAAGAAGTAAGCGTCGTTTTTTTTTTTAAATGTAATGGAAATGAAGTGCTCAGCTTCTTACGTAATAGTTGACAATTAGAATGTTTTCATTAGACGACTGATAAGTAAGAAATAAAAGCATGGAACAGAAAGACACAAAATCACTTTAGGGAGTAAGTTGTCAATAGCAAATACACCTTTTCAAAACTTATGTTTGTCAAACTGCACTTTAGCTTGACCTCAGTTCTTTCACAGATGACAAAATCATTTAGTGCTGACTCTGTCC
>NC_051418.1:26519973-26520186 GCF_015228065.2 Penaeus monodon
AATCTTCAAACACGTGATATCCTTTAAGGTACAGACGTTACAAGGAGTTACAAGAAGTAGACACCCACGCATTTTTAAGACACACATCGTTGTATATCTGAAGTAGTGCAGTTCAACCGAATGAACCATATTTTTAATCACGAGCAAGAAATACTAAAACTAGATACGCTCTTCCAACTCGTCTTTTGCTTGTAACCATGAAACAATTGGAGC
>NC_051418.1:26521831-26522183 GCF_015228065.2 Penaeus monodon
ATAATTTTATTAAGTTATTTTTTCAGGCCATAAAATGGTATAAAAGCTTTAGAAATCTAATTAGGAAGAATGGTCAACAACAATATATGTATTAAGATTTATGAAATAATCAGCAAAAAATACATTTTGAAATGTTTGTTTTGAAAATACTACTTCAAATACTACACTTATCGTCATGAAAAATATTCGTTATTTCCATTATGTACAAAAATATCTTTCATGCAGCGCAGTTTCATTGGTCACACAAAAACAATATTTCGTAAATTATTATCGGCTGAATTTCAATTAACGGAGCAAAGGGTCTTTTTCTCAACACTGACTTTCAGGACATTGGCCCTTCTTGTTCTTGGCC
>NC_051418.1:26522669-26522847 GCF_015228065.2 Penaeus monodon
CAATCTACACGCCTAAAAAACTGAACATGAGGATCGGGTGGAGTTCTGCGCATCAGCCTCGGAGAACACCTGCAGAACAAATCTTAGGGACAGAACACAATACACTGTTTATTTATAGCTTAAAAAATAATAATTTTGTTATAAAACATCATGATAAATTTTATTGAAATGTATTGAA
>NC_051418.1:26523550-26523728 GCF_015228065.2 Penaeus monodon
CTACATCCGCATCTATATCCGCATGACTTGGCGAAGATGTCACAGACGTGTAGTATGTAATATTTAGCGTATTAAATCAGGTACTGACTGAGAGGCGACCTTGTTGTGAATCCCCAGGAGTCATATGTGGCAACAATGATTTCGTTGTTCTCTGATGTTGCGATGGGAGAGAGTGCGT
>NC_051418.1:26523999-26524253 GCF_015228065.2 Penaeus monodon
TGTGTGTGTGTGTTTATGTAAACTGTAAGTAATGAAGAAGTATCTCATAAAAATATTACATTTTCTTCAAGCACAACAAAATGCTTTCGTTTTTTTTAAATATTGAAAGGCATGGACTGTTGTATACGCTGTTGTATATGAAATTTTACTAACATGCATTTTGACAAATAAAAAGACATATTAACAGAAAAAATCTCACAGTCTGATAAGGATTTTGAAAACGATATTGACATTAAAATTGAGGTACGTAATTT
>NC_051418.1:26525823-26526034 GCF_015228065.2 Penaeus monodon
ACAAATGGTTGTTACTACAGTATGCAATCCTGGTTTATGTCTCCTACTACATCAGCTGTCATTTGGTTAAGTTAGATTAAGGATAAGGTTAAGTTAAATGAAGGTTAAAAGTATGGTCAAATTAGGGATAAGGTTAAGGGTGAGATTAAGGTACGATGAAGTAAGAGTGAGCTAATGCGAGGCAAAGCAGGATAACACGAGCCCATACTGT
>NC_051418.1:26526069-26526668 GCF_015228065.2 Penaeus monodon
GGAAAGTGTAATTACATGACACTTCAACACTGTATTATACTTAAGTGGAATTGTTATATTTACTATTTAACATTGAAACTTTACTTTATTAAATGATAAACAAATAAAAAATGAGAGCTCCAGTATTTATGTAAATGTTAAAGCATGTTGTTGGGGGTTCAAAGTAATAAAAGATTTACTGCAATAATTTTATAAGTTTGTATCTGCTGAGAAGTAGTGTACTAAACAGAGGCCTGATACAGAGGGGAAATATTAAAGCATTTATAGTATAAGGGTAGATACAGTACTGTTGTATTCTCTAACTGTAGTCTTAAAAGCTCAGTTTACTAACTAATTATTGCAAGGTCTAACCTAAATTAAGGTAATTAACTGATATAACTGGTAATCTGGAAAATGCCCACTATGATCTAACTAGTCTTTTAAATCTCTCTGATGACATTAGTATGAACACCTTTGAACATCACAATTTATGATGGAAGATAATGGAAGTCTTGTTAAACCTAAATCATAGCTTCTACCACAATCTATCATCTTCCATCTGTTGCACGGAGAGAAATTTGTTGTAAGAACCTTGTTATACTAAATTTAAGATGTGTGTA
>NC_051418.1:26527279-26528138 GCF_015228065.2 Penaeus monodon
TATAATTGTTAAATAAATTGAATCTATTCATTGGTTAATTTTTAAGATTATTATCAACTTTTCATGGAAATGAATGCAAACTTTTAACAAAACTTTTTGTCTCGGGATTAATTCATGAAATCAGAAGTCCGTATAGAGCTTAATTAATCTAGTTTGATTATGACAAAAGTTCCATAAATTCAAGTTTCAGATATTTGTGAATTTAAGACAAACTTAATGCAAGAATACTATTCATTGTGTAGATCAGCAAGATCATTTGCATGTTCTCCGCCTGCATATATATTTCTTTGTTGTATGATATATGCATCACAGTAAAATGGTGTAACAAAAATGCTCTGTTCATTAATATCATATTTTACAATTGTAGTTCACCAAAAAGGAGAAAAATAGAATAGCTATTGATCCCTAAAGGATGGAACAACTTAAAGCACAAGAAATATTTGCTGTTCTATTTACATCAAAGTTATTTAAACGAGAATGGCAATAGCCATACTTTAACATTTTTTTGATTAACAAATTCTTTAATGCTTCTTTCACCAGTTCAGATGATACTGAATTTGTTGGGTAGCATAATAGGTTCATAAAGACATCTCCATTAAAACTAAACTATATGCCTTCCACAGTAGATCCTCATTTTATGTTTTAATTTGCTTTGTGGGCATATCAGCAGTACTCTTGCTGCATTCCTCGGTAGATTGAGATTTTTTTATGATTAATGAAACTATATCTTTTAAAAGACATATATTCAGAGTGTTTCATCAACAAAATCTGTCACAGAATAAATGCTTGTATACCTAACAATAAATTTCCTCTTCTGTTTACACTTCATATGTGTATTTCATGTGATTCAGCCAAAAAC
>NC_051418.1:26528884-26529261 GCF_015228065.2 Penaeus monodon
GTAGTGTTCAGTAACCAAAATACTGTAAATTCACTTTGTGGGAAAATATGAAAGTATATTTTCTTTATAGTGTAAATAAATAATCAGTGTTATGTAACAATATTGATAACCTTCTTTTCATCTTTATTTTATTTTCTGAAGACAAAACACATTCTCTTACATCTAAAAAAATGCATGAATGAGAATTAATGAATCCAGCACATGAGACTATGATATTATAACATTTTATACATCTAATTATATAGACACATCAAAATATCAATTACCTATATTGTACTGTGGATTTTTTTTATTCTCATTCATAACCTTTTTCAGCATATTAGTATGAACTGATCCTCTAAATTACTTCCCTATCAGGAATGTTCATTTAGTATCTC
>NC_051418.1:26530356-26530705 GCF_015228065.2 Penaeus monodon
TTACAATTTGTATTCTCTCTCTTACACACATATGACTGAGGTATCCAGCAAATAAATGAAAAGGCAAGGACATGTGATTTCCATACACAAACCATTCATGTAACTTCTAAGCCTAAATGTCCATTTGTAATTGTAATTTTAAGCATGATACCTTCCACCCTGCATTCACACCCAAATACCCATGACATGATTAGATGTCATCTGTGATGAATGGGTTAAGGAATTTAATATAACTCCCCAAGAATTATGACGGAACCTAAGAATTGCATGTGAATTTTTATTTACATTTTAATTAGTTTTTATGGAATTCTATTTTTATCAAACAACAAGCTCAAGTAACATTATGTAG
>NC_051418.1:26530913-26531003 GCF_015228065.2 Penaeus monodon
GATGTTTTGTTGACAAAGTGTGGGGGGGGGGGCTGTGGGCTGCAACCCCTCACTGTGTTGGTTGCAGCTGACTCAACACTGATCATTTCT
>NC_051418.1:26532151-26532427 GCF_015228065.2 Penaeus monodon
GTGGCAAGGCAGAGCTTATGTGGGAGTCCTGGATGCCAAGTCTGTCTGATATTCTCTCCTGCCATGTATATGTTTTCTTTGTTTTCCTAGATTAAACAATATAGTGACTAATTCAGTATTGTGATTACAGCAGACTTCTGGAATTCCATACTGCACTTGCGGGACCGGGAATCCCAGGAAAATAGTCAAAAGACATCAAATTACCATACTATAAAGGTAACCACAGCCTAATAATATAGCTACATAGAATAATTAACTATATTGTCTGCAACTCCC
>NC_051418.1:26532712-26532785 GCF_015228065.2 Penaeus monodon
GATCTAAAACTGTAAAGTCGTGGGTATTGGGGGGTTTCCTCGGCATTATTTCTTTATAGACATATAGTTGAGA
>NC_051418.1:26532851-26533182 GCF_015228065.2 Penaeus monodon
TTATTTTATATGATTGCCTAAACTTTTAACCAAAGGAACAACATCACGATGTCATACCCGTTTACTACAGGTATTTTACATCTAAGTCCTTGTAGTTATGTAATGAATACTTGCCATACATGCTTGCAATCACACCACCAACAACATGAGATAAATTATCGATAAATTTACCTCTTAATGTGAGACTAGGTTCTTCTTCTTTCGTGTTTTAGGGTTTTAGACTGTTGTTGTTTATATCCCCTGGATCCTCTTTTTTTCTTGGCTTCTTGTTTCTTAAATTATATCAATTAATTTAGTTGTTTGTAGCAAGATCTTTGTATGTCTCGGTATA
>NC_051418.1:26534462-26536234 GCF_015228065.2 Penaeus monodon
GGAAAGTGGACCAAGCCATCATCATTCACTAATTGTTAAGAGTGAATAATGTCTATACTGGATTTCAGTCACTTCCAATTTTCATACTGTGGGGAAAAATATGCTTAAATAAAATTCTAAAAGTTATCTTGAAGTATGTATTCCAAAATTGTACATGTAATAGGCAATTTTGCCATGAAACCATTAGAATACTTTATATACAAATGGTTTTCATTTCTTACATTAAGAGCAACTTTATGCTAAATAAAAAATATAAATCCACCAATCCTAAGAGTTCTAATTTGCAAGAATATATAGACCATGCTACAAAATGCTCTCCTGCTGATCAGGAAGTGTATAATTTACTAAAATGTTCATAAGGAATATTTGTTAATATCTGTCCATCATCCAAAACTAGTGTGGCACTAAAAGAGTCCTCCTGGATGCTTTCAAGCACGGCTTCTTTCTTACAGTGTTTGCCAACAAGAATCAGTACTTTCCTTTTAAGTGAGGGGATTACAGTCTCTAAAGCCATTTGGTCTATCTTAATCTTTGCACCGGAATCTAATAACTTCACTATCGCGCCATAGTCATCAATCACATCTCGAACAACTCCTTTTGCTCTATAATATTTGGAGCCTAGTTCTTCTGTGATGATCTTAACAACAATTCCTTTTGCTAACCAAGGTATCTCAGCCTTTTCTTCTTTTTCGGCTTTGTTTTTTTTGGCTGCTATTTGTTCCTTTACTTTTTTATTTGCATTTCCTCTTTCATGATGTCATGAAGAGCTGTCCTCTTCTTTGTTTCTTTTCTGACTTTCTCCTCTGCCTTTGGCTTGCTTTTTGGTCCTGCCATTAAGGCATTTTTGTTGAAGCTACTTGCCTTTAGTGTTTTAGATGAGCTGGGTAGCTTCATATCTAGGGCTATCACTTCATCTTCATTCTCTCGTTGCAATTCCTTGTATTCCTTCTCTTCTTCACCCTGCTTAGCCCGACCAAGCTCAATTTGTCGGGATATAAACTCTTGCATTCGTTCCTCTTCATTTTTCTCATATTTATCACGCCTCTCCATTTGTTTCTGTCTTCGGATGGTCTCAGGATCCCTATCGATATATGCCACATACCATCCCTTCTCTGTTTCATCAACATGGCACCTCCCTTCTCGCCCGAGCCACTTGACAAAATCAGTAAGAGTCTCCCATTTGGTAGCGTTCATGTGCACATGGTCTCTGTCTTGGATGTATTCTTGGTACACATTATTGGCATGTACTCTCTTTGTACCATACCTTCTCTTAAGAAGGCTTTCATATCCCTCAAGGAACTCTTCTGAGAAGCTGTCCAGGTACTTGTCAGGATCTTCAGCAAAAAGGAGGAGCTGTCGTTGGTGACTTTCTGACAGAGTGTGGCACTTGAATCCATTTTCATCTCGACATTGTTTTTGACACATCTGACAGTACCATCGCAATTTCTGGAGACCCTTGGCCTTCATCTTATTGGCCAGGTCTTTTGGTGTTCCTTTCTCTGCCTTCCCCATCTTGTCCTTGTTGTGTGAGAGACTCTGTTGAAAAACAGTAAACAGTAGAGAGTACAACCCATGCATGGAAATGTCTAATTTTTAACTTAACTACTAATTTACCGTAAGATATACTGTGGAAGAAATATATTATGATTACAAAGCTTTGAGTGACACCTTAGTATATTATTAGTTTGGAGAATGACTAAATAATAATTCAACATTTGGCAAATTCTAAAGACAATTATGACTCATCTAGGATGCTGACAGTGGTGTTAGCA
>NC_051418.1:26536327-26537572 GCF_015228065.2 Penaeus monodon
GTCCACTAATCAAATAAAGAATTCATTCTTTCAAAAACATTAATTTAAAGTATGGTATTAATATTCTGCATTAACAATTAAAAAATAAAGTTAACAATAAGACCTACCTAAAAAGAAGAAGAAAAAGCTCTAAACCAAACACTTTCAGTCTCCCGAAGTGATGCCTGGAATGCCTCTGAGGTAAGGACCTGAAAAATAATATGGATAAGAAAATGCAACCATACAAATATGCATCTCACAGACTTTTAACTAATAATATAAATTAAAATAACAAACAAAAACTTCAAATTCTGGAGATATTCCTAATAACATGAATGATAACAATGTCACAACAGAATACCTAACAATAATACTATTGGTAATGATATATTACTTTCATTAAACTGTTTACCTCAATGTAGTGTGTATATCTAAAGACATTATATTGAAAGGACTTTTAGTGTTTGCTTTAATCAATGCAAATCCATAACAGATGCTTATAATACCAAATTTATCCTCTGTATCTTACTGATACATGATCACATACTTTCTAATCACTTTATAATATGATCAATATATACTTCTAATTTACTGAAGGTTAATATGAAAAAATAAAAATGGTAGGAAATTAGCATCCTCCAAAAGTATATATTAACTTGCACTGACTTACCAAATAAAACAAAACCAATGCCTAAAATAATAATTCAGGCTGCTAACAGTGGTGTTATATGGTGTACTGTAGTTTTGCATCTACAAACCCATAATATGAACGTGAAAAAAAATCCTTTGTCACTATTAAATAGTACTTTTTCTCCTCTTAGTCTTTACCTTATCCCTACATGATAGATTATATTTGGAACTGATCTCATCTGATGAGAAAATTATGACATCAGACAGATATTGAAACTGATGGGTTATTCAAAATGTTCCAATATTACAATAAAAATTGGCTCACAAATGTGTTTTTTTTATCATTTACCAACATTTATTTTTGGAAGGCATCATTTCTAGTTAACCAACCTTCATCTGAAAGAGATAACCGCTGTTGCAATACAGGAACCAACAAAGCCCTTAGTTTAGTTTCAAACTTAGCAATTTCATTGGCTACGTTTATCAACTTACACGGCATAAGTGAAAATCAATCTGCCGGGTGTGTGTATATGTCTGCTCTCATAAAGGCTTCATAAGTGTAGTTTTTTTTTTTATTGAAATTAGACCATACCATTTTTTTTCTGCAGAGATGGTCTGCCGATAATTGCCAATGGG
>NC_051418.1:26539933-26540207 GCF_015228065.2 Penaeus monodon
GTGGCAAGGCAGAGCTTATGTGGGAGTCCTGGATGCCAAGTCTGTCTGATATTCTCTCCTGCCGTGTTATGTTTTCTTTGTTTTCCTAGATTAAACAATATAGTGACTAATTCAGTACTGTGATTACAGCAGACTTCTGGAATTCCATACTGCACTTGCGGGACCGGGAATCCCAGAAAAATAGTCAAAAGACATCAAATTACCATACTATAAAGGTAACCACAGCCTAATAATATAGCTACATAGAATAATTAACTATATGTCTGCAACTCCC
>NC_051418.1:26540486-26540565 GCF_015228065.2 Penaeus monodon
ACCGGGGATCTAAAACTGTAAAGTCGTGGGTATTGGGGGGTTTCCTCGGCATTATTTCTTTATAGACATATAGTTGAGA
>NC_051418.1:26540631-26540823 GCF_015228065.2 Penaeus monodon
TTATTTTATATGATTGCCTAAACTTTTAACCAAAGGAACAACATCACGATGTCATACCCATTTACTACAGGTATTTTACATCTAAGTCCTTGTAGTTATGTAATGAATACTCGCCATACATGCTTGCAATCACACCACCAACAACATGAGATAAATTATCGTTAAATTTACCTCTAATGTGAGACAAGGTTC
>NC_051418.1:26542182-26542531 GCF_015228065.2 Penaeus monodon
TTACAATTTGTATTCTCTCTCTTACACACATATGACTGAGGTATCCAGCAAATAAATGAAAAGGCAAGGACATGTGATTCCCATACACAAATCATTCATGTAACTTCTAAGCCTAAATGTCCATTTGTAATTGTAATTTTAAGCATGATACCTTCCACCCTGCATTCACACCCAAATACCCATGACATGATTAGATGTCATCTGTGATGAATGGGTTAAGGAATTTAATGTAACTCCCCAAGAATTATGACAGAACCTAAGAATTGCATGTGAATTTTTATTTACATTTTAATTAGTTTTTATGGAATTCTATTTTTATCAAACAACAAGCTCAAGTAACATTATGTAG
>NC_051418.1:26542723-26542934 GCF_015228065.2 Penaeus monodon
AGCAGGATACTTGGTGGATGTTTTGTTGACAAAGTGTGGGGGGGGGGGCTGTGGGCTGCAACCCCCCACTGTGTTGGTTGCAGCTGACTCAACACTGATCAATTCTATGTATATCATTCATATCTTACTGGTAACTTTCATACCCTCCCCTACAATGGGGCTAAGATTGTGGGTATTGGGGGGTTTTCGAGGCAATGGGTAGTAGCAGAGA
>NC_051418.1:26543453-26543557 GCF_015228065.2 Penaeus monodon
AAGAAAGTACTAACATTTAAAAAATACGCACAGGAGGATTCCTCCTAGCCTCTACTAATCTACGCAGCAAATGTAAGACATACGCTGTGGAACCCACACAATCA
>NC_051418.1:26544399-26544615 GCF_015228065.2 Penaeus monodon
GTGGCAAGGCAGAGCTTATGTGGGAGTCCTGGATGCCAAGTCTGTCTGATATTCTCTCCTGCCGTGTATATGTTTTCTTTGTTTTCCTAGATTAAACAATATAGTGACTAATTCAGTACTGTGATTACAGCAATGAATACTCGCCATACATGCTTGCAATCACACCACCAACATGAGATAAATTATCGTTAAATTTACCTCTAATGTGAGACAAGG
>NC_051418.1:26545598-26546029 GCF_015228065.2 Penaeus monodon
ATTAACTCCTGATTTTGTTTTTGAATGGTGACTAAGAGGAGTATTTTTTGTTATATTGTCCATAAAGTTTGTATACTCTCTTAGATATCATGCCATGGGGGTATTGGGGATATATTTGATATCACGTTCGGAGTTGTCTAGATTTAGATTTGTTCTCGTTTCCGTAGCTCTGTGTATTAGTGATCTTGTCTCTCTGAGGATTATATTCTTTTATGCATTTTATTATTTGTTGCTTTACTGGTGCTGTATTAGGTTTATTTAGGATTTTTAATTGAATGCATTCAAGTTCTTTTATTCTGTTTGTTAAAGGTGGAATGTTTGTTAATGCTTGGAGAGCTATGATTGGAGTTGATCTAAGACATCCGGTTGCCAGTCTTAGTGCTTGATTTTGTAAGATTTCTAGTTTTCTTAATTCTGTTTCTTTTGCTGCT
>NC_051418.1:26550002-26550235 GCF_015228065.2 Penaeus monodon
ATTTCCTAAATTAAATAGCCTTTCTTTTTCTACGTCTGACAGCAGTTTTTTGGGCTTTTTACTTACGGTTTTCATATATTAATTTTTGAATTTTTCTAGTTTTTGTGTAATATTTGTTATTGGCAAGTCATTTTCTATTAGTGGATATTCCATTGAAGTTGTTTTCCCTGTTAGTTTCTTTAGAAAATTCCATATCTTTCTAGGTGGAGTTTTAAAATCTATTGTAGTACAGA
>NC_051418.1:26550958-26551882 GCF_015228065.2 Penaeus monodon
GTAATTTACCTTTAATCCTAGAACTTCTACTTTGTCATTATATCTGTCTCTTATTTTGATTTCTTTGAATTGCAGGACATTTCTTATGCATATAGCTATACCTCCTCCTATTTGATTTATTCTATCCTTTCTAATTATCATATAGTTATTTAAAGTAAATTTATCTCTCTCTTTTAACCAGGTCTCTGTTATGGCAATTATGCCTGGGGTTTCTTTGTATATGAGATATTTTATATTTGCTTTCTTGTTCAACACGGATCTTGCATTCCATAATATGAATTTGTCCATTTTACCAATCGAATAGATCTTTTAGCATATTGCTAATGTCGTTGATTAATTCCATAATGTTTTGTATTATTGATTTATCTGAGTTTAAGTTATTTATTATTTTTGTTATCATCTTGAATATATTTTTGGCTATCTTTGACCAGGAGAAGTCTTCTGCATTTCTTTCATTACTGACATTAATGTTATTTTTGTGTATTATTGGAGTCGGTAATGACCATGTTATTGGTGAGTCTAATGTGTCTTTTTGTTTGTGGTTTGTTTTGATTGGTTTTCTTCTTGTTTTTGTAGTGTTTGTTCGTTTATTTCTGGACTTGTTGGTTGCTGTGTGTTGTTTGAAGTGTGTGTGTTGTTTGAAGTGCGTGTCTTGTTTCTGTTTGGCGTTTGGTATTCTGGTTTGTGTGGGGTTCTTTGGCCTAAAGTAAGGCTTTGTGGTTCTGTCAGTTTCCGTGCATATGTTTGCATTCTACTGTCTTCTAAAGGTTGAAGTGTTGTACTTTCATTTGTTTGTTGTGTGTTATTTGTTTTGTTTTCTTTGTTTGTTTGTATCTTTATATTTGTTTCTTGTGTTTCATTACTTGTTTTTTTTGTTAGGGGTTTTAATTGCTGTAGTTGTCTTTTTATCTCTAGATTCTTTGG
>NC_051418.1:26552597-26553207 GCF_015228065.2 Penaeus monodon
GGAATTTTCATTTCCTACCTCCATATTTGCTTGGTTGTTACTTGTTGTTGGTTCGGGTTCTTCCGGTGCTTTCCACCGGGCTTCTTTTTCGGTTGTTTTGAGATTGGGTTTTCTTCGTTATCACTTTCTAGTTCTTCTCTTGTTCTCATTGTTTGGTTTTCATGGTCCATGTATTGGGTTGATTCAGGGCCTTCACCTGAATTGAGACCAGAGTCCATAAGATTAGGATTTTCACTACACTCGAAAGTTGACGTTTACCCAACAGCGTTTCCATCCGATCCTCATACTGCAATTTCAACGTGTGTGAGACAAGGTTCAGCTTCTACGAAAATATAAGCAATTAACGGAGATCGCTTAGTTAACGGTACAACGGTGTGACGAAGGTCCATTCAACCTTTGCTGACTTCTTGTGAAAATTTGCTCGCATAATTTCCCAGCATTTGAACAGGTTATTAAACTGTCTGAAATATAAACTGTGCAATATATTTGAAAAGTTTTTATTTTTCTGTAATCAGTATCTTTCTCCCCTTCCCCTTCCTCTTTTTTTTCCAGTGTTTCTTCTCAAGGGCGTCATTTAAGCTTTTTCTTGGAAGGGGGCAAGCAAAGTGAA
>NC_051418.1:26553280-26553387 GCF_015228065.2 Penaeus monodon
TATAATAAAGTAAAAAATTGTGGTCCTGAGGAGGGGGGGGGGGCAAACATAGTCTTGGAGGGGGCATTTGCCCCCCCCCCCCCATAACCCACTCCAGCTGAGGCTCC
>NC_051418.1:26553787-26553898 GCF_015228065.2 Penaeus monodon
GACCTTTTTCATATGAAATGTGCCCTTTTAGTAGAAGCAAAGAATATACTTTATTAGTTAAGGAGGAGCGACTTTTTCAGCGGAAACCTTGCACTTACAAAAACCTGTGAT
>NC_051418.1:26557395-26557680 GCF_015228065.2 Penaeus monodon
TAATCTTTTGCATCTGTCTTTTTAACTATCTATCTACGTATGTGTATGTATGAAATGGAAAAGTCTTTGCTTCTGGCTGTTACATGAATAGGTAAAACGCGTTGAATTTATAGGAAAACAAACAGATTAAACAGTACTGTAATGTGTACCTTGTTTTCTTCGTTTTTTTCCTATGCTAAGTTCATAAAAATGATTAAGTGTGCTTGAATTAGTTAAAAAAAAGGCGAATTCTAAGGAAAGCATATTTTTTACAAAAATTGCGTTTTAAAAGTTTTTTTTTTTTGG
>NC_051418.1:26557710-26558098 GCF_015228065.2 Penaeus monodon
TTTTTTCCCGTTTCCTTGAATTAAACAAAATCAGACTTGTTATTTTTTTGCGTTATAATTAGAAAAAAACCCCTTTTTGAAAACCTGGATAAAGTAACCTACTGCGGATGTATAATAACCTAGTTTGTTTTAGATATAAAGGAAATAATGAAAAAATGAACCAATGAAAATACCGGGGGGGACAAAATACTTCTTGCGCGAAACTAGCCCATCGCCCTTCTCTGTAAAAGAGGACCCAAAATCGAAAATTTAAACCCCAGCAAATGAACAGAAGGGGTCGCCTCTCCTATTTCACTCTGTGCTCTGCTTTCGCTTAAAAGATTTTTCCCTAAAAAGCACCAACCCAGTTCGGGGAAAAGGGAAATCTTTAGAATGCGTATTTCAGTTT
>NC_051418.1:26559066-26559545 GCF_015228065.2 Penaeus monodon
TCTGTGAGCAAATTGCGAAGAGTGCAGAAACTAAGCGCATTAGAGTTCAATGAAAGAATAAAAAAGATACTCGAGGCAATTAATTAATTTCCCGATAGTGTTCAAGGCAAGTTCGCTTAAATGAAAGTAATACCCTATTAAATATTATTTGCACGGAAGCATCTTCAGTTTTTAAAGGTCAGGGCGGCAGTTTAATTACAGTCTCTAACAAGCAGTTCAACCTTTTAGATTGTTTAAAGATCTGGGAGAGATAATAGATAGCGTTTGCTAATTTGATATTAAGGCCTTTATTACATCAGTGTCAATCACGAATGATCTGACAGCAGCTGCAGGGAGTGTGGGAGAGAACGAGGGACCGAAGGGACAACTAGCGGATTTGTTTTCGCCTGTGGATTAGGGATTAGGGATTGTCTTGGGAGCAGATTGTAGGATATTTGCGTAGATATTGGGCGTCTGACTATCTTAACCATGGTGCCTCG
>NC_051418.1:26559700-26559850 GCF_015228065.2 Penaeus monodon
TATAGGATTTTCTGTTATATATTTGTTTTCTGTATAAAACTAATCTGTTGTTTTTCTGATTATGTCTCCCGAAATGCGAGAAGTTTCATGGACAAAATGCATGATTTTACCCTTACTATTTACAAATCTAATAAACCATTATGAAGAAAG
>NC_051418.1:26559985-26560107 GCF_015228065.2 Penaeus monodon
CCAGAACCCTACAAACAAGATGCAAATTGGAATCATTATAAATCTATTTCAAATCATAAACTTTATTTTAGAAATCTATGAACGTTAAAAGCTTGAAACATATAAGACGCTAAGACGATATA
>NC_051418.1:26560253-26560481 GCF_015228065.2 Penaeus monodon
ATTCTAAGGCTTCTGTTAATCTCAGAAGCGAAATCAGAAACTGTTAAAGCATCTTCATCTCGGGAGGCAATTAACGGCAAATTTTCCCTTTGACTTTACAGTTCTCATTTCAAGGGAAAAACGAGAGTAAATGGATTTGGAGCACGTTAACTTCCCATGTGAAATAATGTTGAACGGGCCTCCTTTCCAATCATACGCACGTGCACACACACACTTCGAATGTAGACG
>NC_051418.1:26560891-26561051 GCF_015228065.2 Penaeus monodon
AACTAAACAAACCCTCAGGGTACGCCCAACTGACAGATTCCCGCAACGTGAGCCTGTGATTGGTCGACGGGCAACGGTCATAGCGGTGCCTGAGATGGCTGACGAAACTCCCAGTAATCACACGGGGATTGAACCAATACATCTTGTTTACTTCGGGATC
>NC_051418.1:26561628-26562510 GCF_015228065.2 Penaeus monodon
AAGTTCATCTTTCAAAATCGTTTCTACCCGGAGAAGCGAAAGGGAAACGGGCAAAAGACTGGAGTTGCATTTGGTCGGTTACCCATGCGATCACCGTTGGTTTTTAAATATCTCTATTTTTTCAGTTTTCTCTCCCTTTGCTTTTTAATATATATGTTTTTTTTTCTCCCTTCGAGTTCATCTTTCAAAATCCTTTCGACCCGGAAAGGCAAAAGGGAAAGCGGGAAAGGAGTGGAGATGCATTTGTTGTTACCGTTTTTTGATGTTTTTTTATTTTTTTAAATAGGCGACTGTAATCTCTTTTTTTCTGTTTCTCTTTCCTTTCTTTTTTTGTTTATTCTGTTCTTCTCCTTTCAAGTTCTTATTTCAAAATCAACTCGACCCGGAAAAGGAGAGGGAAAGCGGGAAAGTAGTGGCGGTGCTTTTAATTATTATTTTTTTGTTTTGTTTCTCTTCCGTCTCCATTCTCTCTCTTAAAAAAAAATCCTTCATGTTCATCTTTCAAAATCTCGACCCGGAAAAGGGAAAGGGAAAGCGGGTTCATTTGGTAGGTTACAAGTCTCCTGGATTTTTTAATACCTCTATTTTATTTTGTTTGTTCTCCGTTCTCTTTTTAATTTTAAAAAATCTGCCTTCGAATTCACCTCTCTAAATCCTCTCGACCCGGAAATGGAAAAGGGAAAGCGGGAAAGGAGTGGAGGTGCATTGGGTCGGTTACAAGTGCGATCACCGTTGATTTCTTAATGGGCGACGCTGATGAGCCATTCGCATGACACTCCCGCAACCATCGGGGATAATTATCGAGGGTGAATATCAGCTCATCGCCCGCCCTGAGGGATCTCAAAATGACATCCTCGCATCCTGACGCGCTGTCACGCTGAC
>NC_051418.1:26563898-26564069 GCF_015228065.2 Penaeus monodon
AACATCTCCGGGTAAGCGTGCTTGGTTCTGGAGTCGATTTGGCTATAGAATGATGAAGGATGGGGGATGAATTATATGCATATATGGTCGTGGATGGCGACAGTTAAAGCCAGTCTGTGTCGCTATATTACGTATGGGTTTCGTAACAATACTGATATTGTTCCTCGCATG
>NC_051418.1:26564513-26564709 GCF_015228065.2 Penaeus monodon
TCCAATGGCAAAAGTAAGGGGTTTGGATTCGGCCAGAGAGGCATCCAATATCCCGCAACGGTTGCACAAGTCCAATGCAGGAAGCGGAAGCGGTCGGCCGATAGTATTAAAAAAGAAAACTTCAAGAACGCTCGGTTAGTTGGAGACTTCGGATTATCTCGGAACGAATGGGACGAACGACGAAAGGCAGGAATTT
>NC_051418.1:26564958-26565413 GCF_015228065.2 Penaeus monodon
TGGTGGCATGTTTCGTTATGTAGAGCGATACATTTCTGATCAGTAAACCAATTCCAAAGATTTATTCTTCGATGGAATTCAAGAATGATTTTAGAAAACCGTTAGCAAATTCTTCGACAAATGAAGGAGACGGAGAACACCAATGCGGAAAAGAAATCACACATAAATTCTTCACTAAATAGAGTAAACTGAATTGGTAAGATTCAGGAGCAAGAATATGAAGTCCCACGGAGAGACGTTGGCAACTGTAGCCATGGCCAAGACCGTGACGACTACGACGCAGTAATACCATGGCTTTAAACCTTGACAACTTCCGTCTGCATCTTTTAATTGCGTGGCCATTTCGCAGGCGAGTCATTAGGCGATCGTTGTACTTGAAAATGACGCGGGAGAATTTGGCGGCTCTGATGAATAGGAGTTTAGCTAAAGTTGGTCTTATGGGTGTCTACTTTGAT
>NC_051418.1:26565848-26566073 GCF_015228065.2 Penaeus monodon
GCAACAAAAACACGAAAAAACGAAAAGAAAAAACAAACAAACAAGCAAACTTCTCTTCATGTCGACGAAAAAGACAAAAACAACAACAACTGAAGATCGACGAAGTTCCAAAGGGGGATCGCGTCCTTTATTCGACATCGCGGCGTCAGATTTAACTCGCTGAAGATGAATCGCCTGCTGCGCCATCTTGCGAGGGAACGCCTGGTCTGCGTATCTATTTAGTGC
>NC_051418.1:26567689-26567988 GCF_015228065.2 Penaeus monodon
TATCAGCGAACAGCAGCTTGATTTATATTTTATGGATCCATTTTAGAATATACCACACACCCTTTGCATGTTTTATCGTGTAGCATTTACTTGCCTCGTTAATAAAAGTTTTCTTTTACTCAACAATTACCCAGAGAAGTTTATGGATGATATATAATGATGATAACATTTTAAGAAGCTAAATGATAATAACAGTTTAAGCAATCGTTTAAGAGTTGAAGCGGGAAAATAGAAATTTAGAAATCGATGATCGCCATTGTAACCGACCAAACGGACCTCCACTTCTTTTCCCGTAGAAT
>NC_051418.1:26568142-26568620 GCF_015228065.2 Penaeus monodon
AAGATGAGTGCTTAAAAAATCATAAATTTGAAATCGCCAAAAAACATGAACATGCAAAGAAAATAAATAATTTAGAGGAGAGGAATGTGACGCGTAAAACGTTGCATAAGGAATGTAAATAGTGACACTAAATGCTAACTGTGCCTAACAGTCTTCACATGAATGAATCTGTGCTGGATGGGAAGCGACATGTGTGGACGCCCTAACGTGGATGTGAAGCTGACTTTTGTGAATGAGTTTATTTTTATGAATGACTGTTTCGAAAAGTATGTCGAAAATGTTGTTTACATAATACTGTTAGGTGTGGTTCAAAAGTTCTAGTCAGCATGTTTTAAATATGGATGCTCGGCTAGAAATGATGTTATATGTAAATATGTAGATCGAATTATCGAGAATAGATTCAGCATACAAAATAGAAGTTATATACCAATGGGCCATAATACAGACATCGAAAGGAAACACAGATGTTCTTGAATGC
>NC_051418.1:26568663-26569028 GCF_015228065.2 Penaeus monodon
TGTCAGGAGTCAGGTGTAAACAAAGACAGTTATGATGTTACGTATAAATCGTCAGCAAATTATGCCTAAACAACAATAAATAACAAAATAAAATAACGACCGAGACGAAAACATTGCAAAAACAAACAAAACCAGACGATGAAAAAATATGTAAAATAACCGCATAACGATTAAGAAAAACTAAAACAAAAAACAGATACTACTTAACAAGCGCACAGAAGACAAAGACCCAAAAACAAACAAAAGATGCACATAAAACAAAGGCAAACAAAACAAATAAACAAATACAGATGATTGCCATGGAAACTAACTGGGTGTGACGTGAATTGACGCGCCGTTAATTGATACGGAATCAAATGGTGGGT
>NC_051418.1:26570671-26570915 GCF_015228065.2 Penaeus monodon
TGTAAATGATGGGTGTGTAAGTTATAAGTTCAAGTCAAGTCTTTAATCAACGCACTGCAGCGCCCGCCCGCCACGCTCCGCAGCCCCGTCTTCGCCACCGCCACAGTTCCTCCGAGCACGCCGCCATGGGGATTACCTGTTACCTGGTCGTCCTCGCCACCTACGCCGCCTGGATGACCCGAGCTGACCCCGCTCCTACCCCGCCCACTCGAGTAGGTCCTTGAGAGGTGTTTGGTTTCGTGTC
>NC_051418.1:26571383-26571942 GCF_015228065.2 Penaeus monodon
GTATGCTATCCGCTAATTGGTAACACTTTAGACTATGATTCTCTTACTATCAGAACTTTTACGCTATTTCAATCGACATACAAATCTCATCTTGCTATAAATAGCCTCGTTGCAATTGCATAAGTAGCAAAGCGGATGTTGTTAAACGGACCTATTTGTCTATGAATCATGACTAATCGGATGTGTCTCGTTGCATGTGACCGTTGCGCGGTTTTGCGCTACATAATTCGACTGGAAATGTTTCTCGCTAGATATATCAAAGGCTCGAGCGGCTTTGATTCTTGCTAATGAGTAGCGCTAGCGAGCGGGAGTGCTTTTTTAATCGATTTAGCCAGATCATAAGCTAGGAATTGCTAACGTGGAATTATGTTACGTGCAATTTAGAGCCGTGATGCAAACTTGCTCGATACGAAGTAATATACAAAGAAAAGACAAACATACTAACTGTTAGCGGATTTCTGAGCGTGTATTTAAGCCGACATTAATTTCTAAGAGTTCATGATTTGATTCTGTTTATCGGAACAGTAATTTGTAAAATCAGGATTGCAGGAATAAGCTC
>NC_051418.1:26573754-26574187 GCF_015228065.2 Penaeus monodon
TACGAAGATATTTTGCATGACAATTTTTTTTTTTAATTTCATATGTCAGTGGAAAATATCTTTCAGTATCGTTCAGTATCATATTTCTGCATTCACGTATATATCTTACGGTTTGTGAAGTCTACTTTGAACTATGATTTCTCGCGAGGCTTCATTGTAGAGGTTTAAAAAAAGTATATATAAGCCTCTTATGAATTGGAACAAAGTGGGACTCAATCTTAGGTTCAAAATAAAATCCAAAATTCATTTCGACCATTTTTATTTTCTCAGATTTATTTTCGGACATAAGCATAAAACAGAAAAGACAAAATAAATGCTCGCAGAGAATAGCAAATCGTACGTTTAAAGCCTGACAAGACTTTATGAAAACGATAACTTTACTTTTAAAACGTCGTAAAGTCATCATTCCGTCTTTGGTGTAGCTACTTCATTC
>NC_051418.1:26575001-26575244 GCF_015228065.2 Penaeus monodon
AAACACAAGGACGAAACGTAAGAAAAGCTAACAACAAACACACCCCTTGAAAGACTAAAGATGGAAAGACTCAAGAAGGAGGGCGGAGGAGGATCCCAGCGCTTAAAAGGAGAAGGGAGAGAGCGCTGCGCGTGTTCCCTGGCGTTTTGCATTCACAGGATATCCCCGCTGTGGTTGTGTGAAGAGGCTGCCTCCGGATTTTGTGTGGACGAGAAGGAAGGTCCATCATCTGTAAGCTCATTC
>NC_051418.1:26575701-26576302 GCF_015228065.2 Penaeus monodon
TGCTGTGCTCGATATGGTTGACGAAATTAAATTTGACCGGATTTGACCTCTGTAAACTACTTAAGGAATCCACGGGACAAGGAGAAAGCTTCTTGGATACAGATTTGGTCAGCTCAAATATGCAGTTGATGTTCTTTATTAGAAGCAGTGATGAAAAAAAAAATGAATAGCGGTATTTTCGGAGATAATGTGGTTAAAAGAAAGAAGAATAAAAAAAACAGAAAGTGTATTGAAGAAGTATCAAAATTTCCTAGAATGCATGTTTCACTAATTAGAAATCCAATCTAGATCGGCGAAAATAACGTTAAACAAAAGCAGAGTTAAAGAGGGAGGTTGAGAGGCGAAGAAAAAAGAAAAAGAAAATGAAAACATATGCAAATGTAACTCACCCAGGCACAATGATAAACAGGGTTAGCGTGTACCGAAGACCATTTGTGAAATTAAGATAAAAAATGTCGAGGAAATTAGAGAAACACCATTGTAATCAGGGAAAGGGGCTTATGTCAAAACATTGCAGCCAAAGTGGTCTAAGTGGGAAATTGTCTTGCAGAATAGAGTGCTATACCTTTCGACACAGTTGCTGAACTAACAGATTACTAAA
>NC_051418.1:26576414-26576593 GCF_015228065.2 Penaeus monodon
GGTCTTATTTAAGGTAGTTTAACATCCAGTGAGAGGAAAACTAACAAACAACAACACTTTACTGGTGATACAAAAATAAGATTAATGGCACCAAGTGTTCATCGTGAATAGACTTAACGACTCATTAGTGGAGGATGAGGGGATGGGAAATTTACAACGATAAACTTTTGGTTGGGCAT
>NC_051418.1:26576741-26576863 GCF_015228065.2 Penaeus monodon
GGGGGGGGGGGTCGTGTCAGGTTATGTCATCTACAGGCAAAGTGGTCCAAACGAAAGTAGAATTTTATGTTATGCAGAATAGACACCCTTAGACACAGGTACTGAACTAACAGATTACTAAA
>NC_051418.1:26576975-26577996 GCF_015228065.2 Penaeus monodon
GTGTGTATGCGCGCGCACGTATACACACGTTTGTGTATTTGTAAATGAAGTATTCATTTTCTCTAAACATTGATGAACAGAAAATAGAAGTGAAATATTTTGTGCTTAGACTCTATTCAATTACATATGTTCTGTACAATATCATTTTTATCCATTTTGCACAGTTTAGAGTCGGGTTGAAGTCGCAAAAATTTAGCATTCCAGTTTAAACCTAGAGGTGTAAACTTAAAAGGATTTTACATGCAACTGAATTCTTGGATTAAATTCTTTCTATGTACAGTGATACAAATCAAAACCAAACAACCCAAAATTAAGTGTTTTTGTACATTGTATTTTTTTTTTCGACTGAAACAGTATATCGAACCGAAGCGAGGACATTATAAATTTGGCTTACATTCTTCTTTACGCCCGTTGTCGTTATTCTGTCAAAGAAAAGGGTGAAAATGGAAATATAAGCAAAGTGAGAGGGGAAAAAAATCAACCCACATTTTGTTCACTTAAAACACAGCCCACGCATAGACCTTCCAGCAGAATCTTGAAATGAAATTTAGTTTATTTAATCTCGAAATCTGGCAACCCTCCAGCGCTTTCCAGCCGTCACGAAGAACTCCAATTTTGTTTTGCATTGAAAGGGCACTCGAATGCAGTGCCATCAGGTGAACGGCCCTTCACAGGACAAGTGTTTAAGGCTAACACATGTCTACAATATAAGTGAATCATTCAATAACCATGACCGCCTGTCTGTGTCAAAAGCGCCGAGAGGGAGAAATTTCGCCTTTGTTTTCAATTAAAAGGACTGATGAAATCCCATAGAAGGGCTGTTGTGAGGGAATTAGCGTCTTTTGCTTTTTCCTCTCTATGTGGTGTTTTAATATTCTTTTGCTGGTTCAGTCACCGTTAGGCTGTAGAGGAAGTAAAAGGGAAAACCATTTTGCTACATCTGAACTACACAACTTTATTTTTTTATATACTACTGTGTATTTTGTGTGTAATTACTAGATTACTATGTATATTTATTTAT
>NC_051418.1:26578231-26578482 GCF_015228065.2 Penaeus monodon
GAAGACCAATGAAAAGGAACATTCACTTTATATGTTGGTTCTCGAATCCTAAAAGGAAAATGTTGAAAAATGGAGGCTTAAATGCACGCTATGGTTCTGTAATATTTTATTTCATTGAATAAAATATTTCGAGGAACTCGTGTAAAAAATAGATGGATTACTAACTATATTGTGTATTGTAAGATAATTCTGTATTTGTTATTCTCTATGTATTCACAATTCAGTAAATACAGTAGATAAACAGACATGTC
>NC_051418.1:26578915-26579327 GCF_015228065.2 Penaeus monodon
ATACCAAATCATTGAGATTTGAGTGTTTCGAAAATAATCATTCGAGAGGTGGCGACACTAACCGCTGTTCCTCCGCAGACGTGTGGCGGCGACTACAGCGGGCCCTCCGGCGCCTTCGTGAGCCCGCATTACCCGAGCCGCTATCCCAACAACAAGGAGTGCATCTACACCTTCAACACCGGGAGTCCCATCGTCATCACCTGCCCGGACTTCTCCCTTCAGAAGGAGAAGAACGGCAAGTGCGCGAGGGACTCCGTCACGATCAAGGACTACGGGCAGGACACCAAGTACTGTGGCAACGCCGGCCCTTCCGACTACCACTCCATTGGCAGCAACGTGACTGTGGTGTTCAAAAGCAACGGCAGAGTGAGGAAGACGGGCTTCTACTGCCTGTATGAGAGTCGTCCGGGAG
>NC_051418.1:26579373-26580254 GCF_015228065.2 Penaeus monodon
GCCGAGACCCCTGTCGCAGCTCTACATCAACGCCCTCACGCTCTACGAGAAGCGGATCTGCAAGACGACCCCGAAGCCGAGCTGCGGCTGCGCCCAGAACGCCGAGTCCGAGTTCTACTCCACTGTCTCCGACAACTACCGCGTCATCGTGACCAACGGCGTGCCCGGGCATGTGTACGTGACGAGTGTGGACAGCCCTGATCACCAGCAGGCGTGCCCTCATGAGGTGTTCATGGCCGTGCCCGCGAAGCCTATCAAGGGCAGAGCCTACCTTCCCTACGGCCAGGGCGTGGTGGGTATCGCCGTCTCGGGCGGCTTCTTCTACAACCACTACAGCTTCGTCAGCAACGACGCGGCCGACCTGTACGAGGTGGAGCGCTCGGACGTGTGCAATGGCCACAGCGACCGCTACTGCCGCTACCACTACAACCTGATCCCGACGTGCGTGGCGGGGGCGGGCACATGTGCCATGGTGGGCTACATGCTCGACGGCTTCCCTGTGTACATGTACTGCAACCACGACGCCGAGAACCGCCCGCTCGCCAGCTGCTACCAGCTGAACGGCCGTGGCGACGGCACCCTGAGGAGCCACTACACCTTCAACGAAACGGCCTTCTACACCGGCCACTGCGACCTGGACAGGGCTAACGGGTACAGGTTCCCGGATGTGCGAGGGTACGCCTACATCCTGAGCGAGGACTACCCCTTCGTCATGTCGGGCCACTACGGCACCGAACTCGGCTCCATCTGCTACGTCGACGAAATGTTGTACTGAAGCTTCTTCCCGCGACGAGCCACGCCGCGTAGGAAGCATGCATCCTGACGATCCATGACTTGACTTTGATGTAAGAAATGTATTTTTTCAGGTCCTTTTTGGAGTT
>NC_051418.1:26580294-26580761 GCF_015228065.2 Penaeus monodon
GCTTTAAGCCTTTCGTTTATAAGAAAAAATATTACAGATAACTAAGCCGACATAGACACTGGTCACTTTCACGTTGTTCAGCCAAGTTTTCTGGTTAGTTCAATACCTCTTTCTCAGTGCACAAGGTCTACGGGCTGAAAACCCTAAATTCATCTTACCATGGCATTCCAGGACAATAGTTATAATATAACAAGCGAAATTTCCGTCGACTGTTATCATTCTTATTTTGTTCACATTATTGAATTATATACTCTTTGATACATACCAGAATAGGATGGGATCTTAGCAACGTATGTCCAGACTATGTCGTTAATAGCTTGTAACTATTGCTTTACACTTTTCATAGTAACTAGCGTGTCAGTTACTGTGATTTATTAGTACTATGTACTTTTCTCCAATAAAACATTTTTGCAAGATTCTGTAGAAATTTTCCAGTTGTCAATAACATTTCTGTCTTAGTGACGCTG
>NC_051418.1:26581314-26582372 GCF_015228065.2 Penaeus monodon
CTGCCCTGTCAAGTCTAGATAACACAACACTGCAAACCGAACCAGCAACACTCTAATAAGCATAATCATTGCAACAGCAACTTGCAACAACCCTGGACAAATCGAACGGAAAGCGAGAGGTTCATTTCCTACATATGTGGCTGGCAACATGCAATCCGCCCAAAGCCATTCTGTTATGAGAGGTGGTGGTGGTGGAGGGGGGGAGGGTTGGAGATGGTGGGGTGGTGGAGATGGTGGGGTGATGATGGTGGTAGGGGGTGGAGATGTTGGGGGTGATGGAGATGGTGGGGGTGGTGATGGTGGGGGTGGAGATGGTGGGGGGTGATGTTGGGGGGTGGAGATGTTGGTGGTGATGGAGATGGTGGGGGTGTAGATGTTGGGGTGGTGGAGATGGTGGGGGGTGGCGATGTTGGTGGGGGAGATGTTGGGGGTGATGGAGATGGTGGGGGGGATGGTGGGGGTGGCAATGGAGGGGGTGATGGAGATGGTGGGGGGTGGAGATGGTGGGGGTGGCGATGGTGGTAAGGGGGGTACTCTGCTTTCCTTGGTGTTTCGTGTTGGTAAATGATGATGCAGTCTCCATACCTTTTGAGGTGTGATCCCTCTATCCTCTTTTCGTTTCTAGTCTTCCTCTTCTCCCCTTCTTCCTCCTTTTCCCTTTTCTTCTCCCCTCTCTCTCCCTGTCCTTCCCCTCTGCCCTTCTCCCCTTTTCTTGCACCTTATCTCCGTTGCCCCAACTCCTTGCCTCTCCCCCCTCTTTCTTCTTCTCCTCCTCTCCCTCTTTTTATCCTTTCCCTCTTCCTTTCTCTTTTCCTCCTCTCTATCTACTTTTCTCTTTGATCTTCCCCCTCTTTTCCTTTCTCTCTTCCTCTCTCGTCGCTTCCCTTTCTTTTTTCCTGCTTCCCTTCTCTCTCTTTCGCTTTTCCTCTTTCCTCTCTACTTTTCTCTTTTCCTCCTCCTCCCTCTCTCTCTTTCTCTTTTCCTCCTCCGTCTTTCCCTTTCTTTTTTCTCCCTCCTCTCTCTCCCTTTCTCATCAATTCCTTCCTCACTTTCCCTTC
>NC_051418.1:26582545-26582619 GCF_015228065.2 Penaeus monodon
ATGAGATTTAAAAAAAGACATCAGGTGAGAGAGAAAAAGAAGGTGACTAAGAGAGAGATAGAGTTCGATCGATC
>NC_051418.1:26582677-26582822 GCF_015228065.2 Penaeus monodon
GAGAGAAAACACAAAACTGACTTTTTTGATGCGGTCTTAGACTTGTTAAAAAAATCACGCAATTAGAACAAAAGATAATCGAATCCACAAATAACATAAAAAAGAAAAGAGGAAAGAGAAGCAACAGTTATAGAGCCTTACGCTT
>NC_051418.1:26582893-26583333 GCF_015228065.2 Penaeus monodon
GAGGGAGGGGGGGGGGGGATACAGATGAGACCCACACCCGCCATTTTTGATACGGTCTTAGATTTCCGCTTTTTCCCCTCTCTGTCCTCCCCTCTCTCTTCCACGGGGCTTAATGGGATGAAATTCCTCCGGGAAGCATTCTGATTGAACGTCAAGTGCCATTGAGGAAAGAGAGATTTATTGGGAATTGTACAGACGGAGACAATTACGCCCTGAAGCTAAGTACGGGGCTGCTAGCCTTTTAAGGACCCCTCGTGAGCGAATATTTTTCCTTTACGTTTCGCTATGCCCTTATTAATGATTTAGGTCATGTGGGAGCCTTACGTTGTGGGAAATGATGGGCCTCTTTTGGAAACTGAGGACGGTATTCATTATCATGTATCATGTTTGAGAGTTATTGCTAATAGCGACTCTCCTTTTGTAAATGGGCGGGACGCTCA
>NC_051418.1:26584581-26585020 GCF_015228065.2 Penaeus monodon
GAAGATCATTCACCCACACTATTACAGCTTACAAACCCGTGAAGAAATCCGAACACTCTTGTGAATTCATAACCGCCCACTCGCCCGCCCCGACCGGCCGCCCCCGCCCGCCCACCCATCCGTCCATCCGCCCTAGCTGTATTTTGTTTACATTGAAGCACCCAAAGACCTGGGCGACGAGGAGAGGCTTCACCCATGGCTGAATAGAAAGGGAGTGTTCTGAAGTGTGGGAGTGTGACCTTTAAATTTTTTTTCCCTTCAAAGCCCAAAGTTTGAAGCCCTGTGAACTATCGGGGGAATTACTGCCTTTTATCAAAAGAGCGAGGGGGACAAAAGAACTCGGAGGTAAAAGAATTACTTGTGTGGTTAAATATGATACATGGCAAAAAGCGGAGGTGTAAGTCAAATTTTGTATATGCACGGTATCTATCTATCTATG
>NC_051418.1:26585246-26586566 GCF_015228065.2 Penaeus monodon
CAAGCGAAAAGCGAGCGAGAGAGCGGAACAAGGGAGCTAGGTACTAGCATAAGCCCCAGGTTATAGTATATAAAAAACAGCTGACTGGGGGTCTGCCAATATCATGACCAGCCGCCAACCGCTCCGGGCTTTACGTACCAATATGAAAACAATTAAGGGAGATAGAGCGGAGATCCGATAACCAGAGGAAGCAGAAACAAGAAGAAAAGGATAGAAAAAGGATTTTTACCAAGAGAACGTCCTGTTAAAGCAAACTTTGCAAAGTGTATTCATTATTCGGAAGGGTGTTGCATGCACATGAGTGGAAGTGTGTTAGGGGAGATCGCTGCAAGCATGCAGAGGATAGGTTGCATGAAGAGAATATCCGAAGGTGGTGGGATATATTGCTAGTCTTGTTGCAAAGCCTGAAGTTCATATCGCCTTTTGCTCTAGCGTCATAAAATCCGTTTAACTTAATTACTATTTTAAAAAACTACTTTTATAACGCTATGCTTACATAGCATATAAAAAAGTATTGCGATGTTAAAAGATGATTATATTTCTATCTAACGTTCTATAGTCCGATAAACCTTAATCTATATCTTAAAAAACCTTGTTACACATTAACTAGTACATAACACAGATAATACACAAAAAATGTATTCTTCACTTCCTTGCCTTTAATCCCCCAAGCCAAATTCTCTTGCTCATTTTATCGACACTGCAGATAACGTTATGAACTTAACAAAAGCTTTACGAAATCCCGAGGCGATAGTTGTGTTTCCAGCGTATTTTGTTCCCCAACGGTTTATGAATAGATAAAGTTACCTTGTCCTTAATACGTGCCGATCAGCTTACCTTCATGCATACAGCACACGCTTTTGTGCTATCAGTTATAAGTTTGACTCACTTGGGTATAAGTGGCTGGTCGGCGAAGGAGAGGATAAGGGAAGGTAATAAGACATTATGAAAAGAAGAATAAAGAAAAAAGAGAAAATTAATCTGAAACCTTTACAGCAACAGTCCTCAAAAATTTGAAAAGAGAGTATATGCCATTCTCTGCTTTAATCTTAAGTAACGTCTGACATAACTCTACCCTGGTCTTGCTTAAGGTCTCATTCACTGTCACTTTTATCGGACCCTAAAATGGGCGTTGACATGGGCGTGGGCGTGGAATAGACCGAAGGATCAATGTAAAGTCCAGAGAGAAAGGTCGATCGTTGTAGAGATGATTTCGAAATGTTTGAATGCAAACGAGTGAATGATGATGTATAAATTTTGTGGGTGCGAGCTAAATCTCTTGATTGGTAGAGACTGTGAACGAATATGGTAAATACTTTA
>NC_051418.1:26586834-26587306 GCF_015228065.2 Penaeus monodon
TCCGCCCCGCGTGCACGGACCGAAGCAACAGGAAACCATTCATTACGAATCTCTCATTACAGGCCGCTCTGAGTGTATGTAATTAGTCGGGTACAGTAATGTTGCCTGTTTGCAGGACACAATTATGAGCCTCTGAATCTTATCTCTAGTAGACATGAGGAAGATATATTTAACTTCCCTGAAAAAAAAAAACTTTTTTTTATGGAATACGAGAAGTAATGATCTAACATTTGTGAAAAACGAGGGACAGAAAAAAGGAACGTTATTAAGGCTGCCATTATATAACCACTGCACATCGCGTGGATTCAGTGCGTTTAGACTGAGTTTGTGTATGATTGTTATAATTCATTAATAGCGGCGGACAATCGAATTACGCTGATATCGCCATTCAGATGATATAATTTGATGTAATGGCGAACCGGATGAGTGTTACCTCTCATAACGTATAACGAAGCATTAGTCTCTTGTAGGT
>NC_051418.1:26587689-26588581 GCF_015228065.2 Penaeus monodon
TATCCTTGTCATTACCACAGTGTTCCGAGGATCTTTGTCTCTAAGGATTCTCTCAATTTATGAATTCACATTCTCGTTCGGGACAAGAGCGATCTGGTATAGACTATCTAAGATGTATCTATCAAAAATTCTGAGATGTTTATGAAAGACTTCCAAAAGCTATCTATCGTAGGCTATCTGTATCTATCTGTCACAGAATATAAGTGTTCTATCTGTCAGTCTTCACAAAAACTATTTAAGATCTAACAAAATTCTATCAAAGGTTATCTAAAATATATATATTTTTTATCAAAGACCAATTAAGGTCTATCTGTCAGAGACTATCTAATATCTAAGTATGAAAAGTAAGATACATCTATCAGTGACTAAAATCTATTTAACATCTGCCTCTTAAAAACTATCTGAGATCTGTCCATAGGCTATCTACCTAACGAAGACTAAGATCGATCTATAGAATTATGTCACTCTATTGCTGTTTCGGAACTGTTTCGTTTTCTAGTGAAACAATAAAATTTCGTGTGAAGCTTCGAGATGAGGATGAACGATGAGGGTTTGTGTAGAATTAAGATAATATTTGGTATTAGATTTTTAAATGTCGTTTTCGAATCGTGTTTAGTGAATTTTAGAAATGAGTATATTTAATAAAGCTTCGAAAAAAAATTGTAAGTTTGTTTATCTTTACAATTACTTCCTCCTTGCAAAATACACTGCAAACTGTTGAAACGGTTTCTTTCCTGCAAACAAAATGCTGACTTTCCGCAAATGAAATAGAGCTTTCCAACGACCATAATTTGATTCGAAATTATTAGAGCGAAATACGAAAGTTTAGACGCTGGTGAGAAAATTCCTGCTTCTCTCGTTGCATGCACGTAGGTACAGTACGTGTATACGA
>NC_051418.1:26588680-26589172 GCF_015228065.2 Penaeus monodon
GAGGAAAACAATCACACAGACGATGAGTAGCAGCGGCAGCAGCAACAACAATCACTCAATCTTACCTCCCAACACACACACACAACAAACTACAACAACAACAACAACAAGAACCGCACGGACACATTTCCCATCCACACAAAAAGTACCAACCAAAATAACAACCACACTCAATTACTTACCCTCTTACAGCCACACCGACAACCAGAACAGCAACAATAACAACACTGACTCGATCACCTCCCCCCCCTACACACAAAATAACATCACTTACACCAGATACAGCAACAACGGTGCAATCACATCCCACTCTTACAAACACTACCACACATCACCAACAGCAGCCACACAATCACTTACACCTTCCTGCTACCACCATGCACGCTATAACCACCACCAATAACAACAACCACATAGTCTCCTAGCCCTTCCTTCCCCCACAACAACAAACCCACAATCACTCCCATCACCCCACAACAGCTACAATAACAA
>NC_051418.1:26589226-26590317 GCF_015228065.2 Penaeus monodon
CTTCCTCACAACCATTAGACAATAACAACCACACAACGCACAGCAGCTCCACAACCTCACACCCATTCCCAGCGCGACAAAGACAAAGGCATGATCGTAATCTAGAGAATGTCAAAAGTACATCTCTCTCTCCCCCGTAACCTTCGCAGCGCCAAGACCTGCCGCCATTAACAGCCACGTGAGCCTTTGTCATCAAAACGTAAAGATCAAAATCCTGTGATCGTCTTTGAAGCCCGGGAGAAGGTCAACCCTCTCTCTGCTCTCTCTCCCTTTCTCCGTTTCTCTGTTTTTTTTTTCTTTTTCTTTCTATTTTTTTCTCTTTCTGTCTGTTTCTCACTAACTCTCGCGCGCTCTCACCTCTCTCTTCTTTCTATCTCTCTTTTTTCCATCCATTATGTATGTGCTCTCTCCTCTCTTTTTCTCTTTGTTTCTTGTGTATGTGTGTTCTCGCTTCTCTTTTTATCTTTGTCTTTGTGTGTTTCATCTCTCTCCTCTTCTCCCTCTCTCTTATTTTATGAACATGTTTGTCAGACAGTCAGTCTGTCTACATGTCTCCCTTTCTCTTTTGTGCTCGGTGCGTGTTTGTCTCTCTCTCTTCGCTGTCTCCCCCCTCCCACCCTGTCTGCTTGGCTGTCTGTCTGTCTCTGTCTTCTGCTCTGCCTTGTGTCTTCGTCTTCTCTCCCCCCCCCCCTCTCTCTCTCCTCTCTCTCCTCTCTCTCTCCTCGGTCGCTTTCTGAGCTTATTAGTAGTCAGTCAATCCGTCTTTGGTTATCCCTTACTGTCTCTCTCTCTCCTATCCCCTTCCCCTCCTCCCCCCGTCCTTTCTTCTACCATCCCCCTCTAATTGGTGTAAAAGGTGTAATTAAGGCCCACAATAGCGAGCACTTCGTCTCAATGTAGTTTGCAAGGGTGATAGCGTGCCTGCGTTTGACTGCTTGCCCTTGCGCACCTGTTGGTGTTTTGTTTTGTCCCGGTTTAATGGCGCGGATCACACGCTCTCTGTCTTCCTTTGATCTTACTCTCGTGCTCTTTGTTTTGTGCGTTTCTTCTCTTTTCTTTATATCTCTCGCTTTACCTGCTGTTATTCGTTA
>NC_051418.1:26590522-26590992 GCF_015228065.2 Penaeus monodon
CAGCTATAAATACCTACATCAAAACTGTACGGGCCAACCACGCAGGGGGATATCGCTCCATACTAAATTTTGAAACTGTTGGAGAACCTTTTACAGATCTGGTCTGCTTGTCATACACCTTCTGCCACACTGAAAAGCTACAGGAAAAAAAAGGAAACAAAAAAGGTGAATTTCATCTTGAAAGATAGGAAGAGCAAGGTTGCTTACTTCAGCGGCCAACCTCGAGGAGCAACCCTACCCCGTGAGGTGATGGTACGCGTCTGAATAGTTTAAGGAACCAAGATATACGTAGAAATTTGACACCGAAAGAAGCAAAAAGAACGGAATGGAGCCCTTGAAATCACTCTGAAAAAATGGCGGAGGAATACTTATCGCCGAAATAGAACCAGAACAAAAAGAAAACGGTAAGCTGTTGGGAGGTCATAGAAAAAAAAGTTTTACAGGGTTTTAAAAGGAGACTAACAAAATCT
>NC_051418.1:26591029-26591217 GCF_015228065.2 Penaeus monodon
TTAGAAGTATGTTATGCTGGGAAGAGCCGACAGAAGCCATGGAAAAGCAAACGAATTCAGAGTTACATTCGTCGAGAACATTAATGCAGGAAGAAAGAAATTTCAAAAGGTCATGAAGAAAGGGATCAAATCTCAGCTAGCAGACGTTAACGGAATTCAAAACACAGCAAGGACAAGTTTAAAAAGCA
>NC_051418.1:26591733-26591927 GCF_015228065.2 Penaeus monodon
AACATGTCCGAATAGTTTGTATCTGGAAAATAAAATATAATGTAACACCAAAAAATGCCAAATATTTTTTTTCAGCCCAAAGCGCTGTGTGTAGGACGAGTCACTGGTTATCCACTTAACAGCTTACCACATTTACTATTTTTCATTTGTTCCACGTATTCTTTTACACCTCCCACACGCATTGTTATTAGCTT
>NC_051418.1:26591979-26592055 GCF_015228065.2 Penaeus monodon
GTACAGTGGCCACGTGTACAGTTAAAACAAATACAACAGGCGGGTTATTCTGCCTCTTAAGGTTATTATTTCGACA
>NC_051418.1:26592605-26592799 GCF_015228065.2 Penaeus monodon
AATTCATATATATAGACGATCTATACGATTCTCATAAGGTCCGCTACAGATAACGTAGAGAAGCCAGAATTAGTTCAAAGAATTATCACTAGATGGCCTACCTAGCAATAATGGAAAATAGGAAACGAGGCATCATGATTTTTTGTTTTGTTTTACAGCTGTGTTTTATAAACAGAGAAATTAGACAAGGTAAA
>NC_051418.1:26593166-26593366 GCF_015228065.2 Penaeus monodon
TCCCCCCTCGCACCTTCCATCCTCCTCTATAAGACGTGCAGCAAATCAACAGCAAACAAAAGCAGCAACCTTGGGTCATGTCCCAGCCAAGGTTATGCAATGACTGCCTCTTCAGTGCCTCTCCATCGACGATCACTTCCTCTGTGCATGTCCGTGAATTGATTGATTTTACTCTCGCTTGGGTAAAAGGGGGAGGCTAA
>NC_051418.1:26593855-26594097 GCF_015228065.2 Penaeus monodon
CCCGCCAGCTGTGAGGGTCGTGCTCCAAACCCCATTTATAGTCCCTGACGAACCACAAGGCCGGGATAAGCTAGTTAACTTTATTGCGCCTTTTACTATCACTCAAGTTGAAGTTGTCTGTCATCGCTCTCTCTGGACAGCCCCCCCCTCCTCCCCTCCCCGCACGCCCAACCCCCTTCTCTTAGTTTGCTTTACTTTTCTATTTCCTTATTTTTTCTCACCGTTCTTCTTTGTCCTTCGTT
>NC_051418.1:26595629-26595740 GCF_015228065.2 Penaeus monodon
CTAAAGCTGTTACGCAGTTATCAGCACTTCGCACGCGCCAGAAGTATCAAGAAGACTAATTAAAACCCAAGGTTCAGTGAAAACCGCGCCGAGTTACTATCCGGGTCTCCA
>NC_051418.1:26596363-26596457 GCF_015228065.2 Penaeus monodon
ACAAGCATGAGGATTAAGCATCAAAATGGAGCTAGAGGAGATGGAGGTGAGATTTCACGATTACCTTCTCTTACCTTGTATAAATTTCCGGGAC
>NC_051418.1:26596607-26597421 GCF_015228065.2 Penaeus monodon
TCCTATTTTTTTCTGTTCTTTACCTCTACCTATTTTATATTTTTCTGTGGGTGTTTATTCCTGTTTTGATTATTTTCCCCCTTTTTTGCTTGTTTTCCTTGTTTCCTTGTTTACTTTTTCTTCTCGCTGGTGCTTGAGGTGCAGGAAGGTACTGGAGGGAGCGTGAGTGTAAAAGGAAGGGAAAAAATAAAGAATAAAGGAGGGAATCGAGCAGAAGAGAAGGTAAAGGAAGGGGATAGGGAGGGGATAGGGGGGCAGAAGGGGAAAGGATAAGGGCATGAAGGAAAAGAGAAAAGGGAGTGAGAGACAAAAGGAGAGAAAGGGGAAATCAAATAAGGGAATTAGGAGAGGTGAAATAAAGGAGGTGGGAGAGGTAAAGGGGAAGAGGAAGGGAAAGAGGAAGTCGAGGATTAGGAAAATAAAGGAGGAGGAATGATGGGATGGGAAAGGAAAAGTGGAAGATAGAAGTAAAAGAGAGGGGAGAGAGGGAATGGAGAAACCGAAAGAGAGGGAAAAGAGACAGGGGGTCAGTCAAGCACTGGAGAAAGGGAAGGGAAAGAGAGGAGAGGATGGAGAGAGCAAAGGACGAACAGAGAAGGAAAAAAAGGATGGAGGAAAGAGGATAGGGAGGGGTAAGGGAGGGGAAGAAGGAGGGAAAATGCACCGATAGTAAAGAGCGACCGCCCTAACTACGGCTGTCATCCTTTACCGTCCCCCGGCCATTTGCATCACCCAATACCGGCACTGCACGCGTCCTCATCCGCCCCGGCAGGCAAACCGCGCGCTGCCACGATCCAATATCCAATACCCAGTG
>NC_051418.1:26597692-26598154 GCF_015228065.2 Penaeus monodon
TACTATGTTTTTCCTTTTTCCGGTTTTCTCCTCTTCTCCTGCTCTCTCGTTCTCCCAGTTTTCGCCTTATCATCTCTTCCCCTTTCCCCTCTTCTCGCCTCCTTCCTCTCTCCCCCCTTCTCCTCTCTCTCTTTTCCTCCCTTCACCTCTTCCTTCCTCCCCTCTTCCCTCTCTACTTCCTTCCCCTCTCCCCTTTTCCCTCCCCATTCTCTTCCCCCCTTCCCTCCCCCTCCCTCCCCCACCCAATCCGTTGCCATGGAGACGCGCGGCAAAAGTCCGTAAAGTGGGCCGGAGCTCATTTCCTCTCATGCAAAATTTAAAACGACTTCGGGAACCTCGAGATAAGCGATGCCATTGGATCCGGCGCGGCTTCTTATCGCCGAATAGAAGCCAGTCGCCCCGCAACGGCCTCGTCGGGAAGCGCGTCTCGGCCGCGGCTGTAGGCCGAGCGACGCCGCGCCT
>NC_051418.1:26598668-26598844 GCF_015228065.2 Penaeus monodon
TCTTGGGCCGCACTCACGGGGGCAAGAACAGGTCATTCTGTGTCTACTTGTCTCGTCTCCTTTCTTGCTTAGTTTCTTTTTCCTTTTTTTCTTCTTATGCTATTTATTCCATTGGATATTTTCCTTCTACCGCATTTGGTGTGTATGGATATGATTAGAAGCTCATTTCTGGTTCG
>NC_051418.1:26598878-26599216 GCF_015228065.2 Penaeus monodon
CTACGCATTTGGGATATGATGATGAATTCTGGTCAGTTCTTCTTTTTTTAGTTGGGTTCTGGCTCTTATGTCTCTTTCTTTGTCTTTCTTTTCTTCTCCTCACTTTTAATCCTTATCTATCTACAGTTTCTATCTTTCGCGTTCTTATTTTCACCCTGTTTTAGTTCTCTTTCTATATCTCTTCATTTGTTCTGTTTTTTTCCTCATATATTTTTAAAATACTTTCCCTTCGTTCCTCCCACCTCCCTTTCTCCATTTCTCTCTTCCATTCTCCCTCTTGCGCTTGGGGTCATTATGCCTGAAGTAAAGTCTCACTGAGTAAGTAATTTCAGGTATGC
>NC_051418.1:26599234-26600133 GCF_015228065.2 Penaeus monodon
CTAGACTACCTCTGTCTTTTATTTTAAATGATTGACCTATCTCCAAACCTATCCATTGCTCTACAGTTGAGATGAAATTGCTCTTTGCTCTTTCCTTTATCATTTCAATTTTCCTCTGATTTTTTTTCGTATCTCTCGAGTAAAATCTCCATGAAAGATCTTCTTTACGTTTTTCTTTTCCTCCACATCGTCCCTGACCATCACAAAGAGTGGTACAACGACTGTGTACACTTACTACCCTGAGTATGTAAAATGGAACTCGAAAGACAACAACGCCTCACGCATACCTGAACGTGAGATCGTCCACGGACACAATTTATATTTTTTCCTTCACTCTCTCCCCCACGTATCTCTCCTTTTCCTCCAACTTGCTCTTTGTTGGCAGATTTGTGGACGCCCAACGAACAGTTGCGCAAGAGTCGGTGATAAATCGACCAAAAAATCAGAATCCAAGAACGTGATGTGTCATCTACAACCCTTCCCCTTCCACTCGCTCTTTATATAAAAAAAGGAAATATTTCGGCAAGCCATTTCAATCACCCCATATCGAAAAAAAAAGAAAAAAGTCCATTTGATAGGCAATTTAACTGCCCGAATACCTGTATTATTCGCACGCTCTTCGTGATTGCCTGAACCCTAAAAAAGGTCCGAAGCCTTTTCCAACCGACGTATTCGAAGCTTCATTCATCACCATCATTGCCAAATTTCTCTTGAGTGGGCATCGTTTCCCAACCATACTTGCTTGCGAAAGGTCGTCAGGTCACGTAAAGTCATGCAAATCTAATGTCATTCAAGGGGACTTCGCTGTTTGACGTGGTAAGAGGACGAGGCGTGGGTGGCGAAGTGTGTCTGAAGTAAGTCATGAAAGGAGAGTGTGTTTTTCAGGGGAATGTGAACAA
>NC_051418.1:26600276-26601032 GCF_015228065.2 Penaeus monodon
CTGTTTCAAGTGAGGTAGGAGCGGAAAGGGGGTCATATCGATTATTAAAAAGAAAAAACGGGCAATAACAGGATGCTAGCCATAATTGAACGACGAAGATTGCCATAAGGATTAGTTTTTCGTTCTGCCGTTCTCTCGCTCTGTCGTTCTTCCCTCCCGCCCTTCAGCCTTTACTGGGTCTCGTTACTACCCCGGGGAGAGCTGTTAACGGAACGATTTTACACCTGAATTGTATATTTTCTTTCGACATAGAACGAAGCAAGAGGAGCCAATTAATCCTTTATGGTGGTAAGGAATGGCAAGGATGAAGAGGATGGTGTGTTCTGCCGTGGTGATGCAAGAGAGGTTTCTCATCGGTATTTTACTCGTCAGAGGTAAGGATCTGACGAATGAAAGGAAAGGTTAACGGTACGGAAGGGATGAAAGGAAAATGGGAATAAAGAAGGTGGGCATGAAAGTGACGAATGGGATGGAGTTAGAATAAAGTATAATGGAGGCATAAAACAAGCAAAAAGGAAAGGAAAAATAAATGCCACATTTGATACACTACTCAATGGGGCTTCATTTCTTCAGTGCGCGCGCGTGTGTATGTGTCTGCATGAGCGCGTAAAAAGGCTCTCAGTCAAGTGAATAATTATAAAATGATAAAAAATAAAATGCAAGTCTCATTCCCACTGTTATGTCCCAAGTGACTGCCTCTATTGGTTTCCTGTTTCCTGTTCGCTCGAATTCCTCCTTCACTCAGGCAAAGAAGAC
>NC_051418.1:26601603-26602467 GCF_015228065.2 Penaeus monodon
CAGCAGCCGGGAATCGGTGTTTACCGGATGTGGTATCGAGGCCGTGTTGTGAAGGAGTGGAATCCTAACCATCCTTCTCCCTCACGCATGAACATGATATCGCATGCATCTTTGTATCTTTCACCCTCTCTCTTCCCAGGCATCTCTCATTTTCCTCTGCCCAGTTTGCGCTTCGTTGGCAGGTTCGTGGTTGCCCAAGAAAGCGAGAGTCGGTGATAAATCAACCAAAAAGCAGGATCGAAGAACGTGGTGTGTCGTCTACAACCCTTCCCCTTCCACTCGTACTTTATATTTCCAAAAGGATATATATTAGCCAGCAATTCAATCACTGTAGCACGGAATGTTCATCCCATATCGGAAAAAAATCCGTTTTGGTTTAACTGTCCGAATACCTGCATTGTTCACACGATGTACGTGATTGGCTGCATTCATTTCCGAACCCAGGTATTCGAAGCTTCATTCATAACGACTATTCTCACATTTCACTAGAGTGAGCATCGTTTCTAACCCATGCTTACTTGCGAAAGGTCATTGGGTCACGTTAAGTCACGCAGTCATAGTGTCATTCAAGAGGAGTCTGCTGCTTGACATGACAAGTGGATGAGTCGTAGGTGGCGAAATGTGCAGGTTTTAAATGTTGAAGGAAAGGGGTGCAGGTCGAGGTGAGGAAGCGCTGAAAGAGGTTTAAGGAGAGAATGATGCAAGTTGTTTCGGGAAGGAAATGTTATATATGAAACACCTGTTATTTCTCCTCTACTACATTTTTTTCTCTGTCTACTTCTCAGTCTATCTCTATTTCTATTTTACCTATTCTCTCACTACCGTATTTCGCCCGCACTTCTTTTTCCAATTATCCCAGTTTGT
>NC_051418.1:26602596-26603048 GCF_015228065.2 Penaeus monodon
TTTACGAGGAGGGAGGGGTGTGATGTGGGAAAAGGGAAGGGGCGTTCTATGATGGCGGAAGGGGGTGGGTGTGGTGTAGGCATGTCGACTGACTCATATCTTCCTGTTCTATCTTCTCTCGTTCTCTCGCTTTGTCGTTCTCTTGCGGCGAGTCGGAGAATGGTGCCAATGCAACGTTTTCCAGCTGATCTGCGTGTTGCTAACGATTCCGCGTGTAATAAATGCAGAGAAGGAAGTCATTTCTTTCAAACAGTAAAGAATAAAGTAGTTCGAGGACATAACATCTTCCTTCGTGATTCAAAATGAGGTTTGCATCAAGATATTACGCAACAGAAGGGATAATCTGAGAAAATGAGGGTAAACGTAGATGTGAAAAAATATGTTTTATCTCTGGAGCGATGAATAGGATAGGATTAAACCAATCACATCGACTGGTTTTGAGTGTTCTTTGT
>NC_051418.1:26603079-26603553 GCF_015228065.2 Penaeus monodon
AATCGGGAGCTTTCCTATTAACGACTCTTTGATCTTGGATGAAAGGACAGTTAACATGAGACAAAAGAATACGGCATCGGACACTAAGCTCATACTTATGAGCTTTATGATTTACATTTTAATAAGCTTGCGGTGGTCTACTGTCAAGGTGGGGCTGCATATGCGTGTCTGCATAGATTATGTACACGTGGGTTTGCGTGTATTAAAAAAGAAAAAAAAGATTGTCGATAAGAATTAAAGAAAATTACATATCAAATCTCTCACTCGTTGTTGTGACTCAAGTGTTTCAATCTGTTTTCGCTTCCCGGTCGTTCAGTTTACTTGTTCAGTCAGTCAAGATGAAGTGATGTTTCGCGCCGCCGGAAGCCCCGAGGGATGACAACGGACGAGATGTTTTGTTCTGATCATCTGCTGAAGCTGGCGTTTCCTTCTCCTTTAAGGTTTAGGTTGGTATTAAAGATAAGATAATGAAAG
>NC_051418.1:26603807-26604656 GCF_015228065.2 Penaeus monodon
CACATTAAATGGAACTGCCAAATATTTAACATGCTTATCAGTAACTTATGGTTCATGGAGGCGTATATTATCATTCTTATTTTCGGCTTCCTCATTAAAGCAAAATGAAAACTATAAAGAACAAGATGGGGGAAAAGAAAGCCATTGTTCCTAAAAAATATATAAAAAAACACTTTCGTTTTTCTGTTTCAGCTGGACCATTATCGCCTTTACACTAACACTGTTATTGGCACTAAATATTTATGGCCATTTTATTGTATCCAGCGTTCTCTCAGTCTCCCTCGCTATCTATCTTTCAATCTATGAGTATGTCCTTATAGACCCATATTAACGTATAAGCACCTGCACTTTAATGTTCGTAACAACTGATCGCGCGAGAGTCGGCGATAAAGCAGTCGAAAAGCATAACGTGTCAATCTACAACCTTTCCCCTTCCACTCGTAATTTCTTTGTATGAAAAAGAAAATCTCAGTCATCGATCACGTATATCATATCACTGAGTGGCCATGCTTCTTGGTATGGAAAACCCATTTGATGGGAAATGTAACAGTTCGAAAAAGAAGTGCAACATTCATGTGTTATACGTGATAATCCTAACCCCATTAAAAAAAAGGTTCGAAACACAAGTATTCGATATCACGATCATTGCCACATTTCGCTAGGCTGGGTGTCGTTGTGCTAACCATACCTTGTTACCTTAGGTTAGGCAGAGATAATGTCATGCAAGGGGGCTCTGTTTAACGTGGCAAGTGGGTGAGTGTAGGTGGCGAAGTGTGTAGGTTTTAAGTGTTAAAGGAGAGGGAGGCATGCTGGGGTGAGCGAAGCAATGGAATCAGAGTATGAAGAGAG
>NC_051418.1:26604719-26605028 GCF_015228065.2 Penaeus monodon
CTCCTTTCGTCTTTTCTCGTGCCATTTTTATAACTGTAATCGTACCCTCTCTGCAATGGATACTCGTTCGCCGTCTCTTGCGTTCCTGTTTATCGCCACTACCTCGGGGAGAACTGTCAATAGAGCGATTTTCAGCTGACCTGTATATTCCTCCCCTTAATGAGGGATAAAAAGTGGAAGCAATTAATTCTTTATCTTTAAGGGGATGAAGCGAAAATAGCGGTCTAACGTAGTGATGCAAAAGAAGTTTTTCATGGAGATTCTATCTCAGGCACTGCTCAATCAATGAGAATATTTGTTCTGTAGGCG
>NC_051418.1:26605116-26605364 GCF_015228065.2 Penaeus monodon
TATAGCGAAGTTTTACGGATGTCATTATGTTATCGAAATTTCTTATCGCAGAATTGTAAGACGGGAATATTCTGGTGGCTGGCACATGAGTAAAACGGTGTGTGAGATAATATTAACAGTATCTTGCATAGGATTCTTTTCGATAATCTTTCTTATTTATTGAACGTCTGTGATGGACATTTGTCGAAGTGGGACTACATATTCAACAAAGAGATCGTCAATATTTGATGGTGTGTACATGTCTGCAT
>NC_051418.1:26605455-26605781 GCF_015228065.2 Penaeus monodon
ATGAGGTCTGAGAAAAGAAGAAAGTCCATGAAACACTCATGAGGAGAGAAGTGACGCCAAGTAGATCAGAGTCGCCTGTACTAGATAGAGTCAAGATGAAGTGAGTGATGCGCGCAGAGAGAAGCCGAGGGAAGAGGCAAAAGACAAATGTTCATGTTCCATCACATGGCCAAGTGAGTCAAGTTTTTCTTTTTTGTATTTTCTTTCTAGGATGAGTATTCGAACGAATACAACAAAAAGGGAAATGGAGGGGGAAAGTTTTTCTTTTTAAATTTTTCTAATGGTTGTTGAACTCCCTGAATTTTTGTAATGTGTTTCACCCCCAT
>NC_051418.1:26605848-26607060 GCF_015228065.2 Penaeus monodon
TTAATGGGTCCTATCAGATAATAGACATACTTATCACTTTGCCTATAGTCCCGAGATAGTCATTTCACACTAAAAGGATGAAATTCCACTAGAGATTTTCCCAATAAACCAAAATGAACACTATGCAAGGACAAAAAGGGAAGAGGAAGGCCATTGTTACCGAAAAAGTCTGCAAAATATTTTTACCTTTTTTCTTTTTATTGTTTCAACTGAACCATTATTACATTTTTTTTGGGTAGCATTCTCATGGACACTAGCTATGTATGATCATTTGCTTGTGCTTTAAGCTCTCACTTTCTAATAGGTTATATCTATGTTTCCCGATCCATTTGCAACTGTTCGTCTGCCTCTATCTCAATACACTACTTATTTAAAATTATAACTACCAATATATTTTCTTCATCTTCATATAATTACATCCATACACTAAATTCACGAATTTCTGTTGATAAGAAATGGTAATAGTGTGCGTGCGTGTGTGTATGGGCGACAGATGAGGAGCGAGGGGATGTAGCATAAGAAATTCTAATCCATGCATAACTAAGCATGACATCCCACACCCAGATAGTTTGTATTTTCCTCCGTCTCTCCCTTCGTATTTCTATCTTTTTCTCCGCACTTTGTTGGTAAATTCCCGGTTATTTAAAGAACAGCTGGTCGTTGGTCAACCAAAAACAGAATCCAAGATCCTTTCCCGCTGCTCCTGCCCTTCCATTATAAAACATTTCTTTCAACCATCCAGCCATCACGTACAGTGTATCACAGCATAATTATTCCTAAAAAAAGAAAAAAAACTGATAATGGTCTGAATGCTTGCAATCTTCACGTGCTGTTCATAATTGCCTGCAACGCCTCCCCTTCATAAAAAGGTTCAAAACGTTTTCGAAACGAGATATTCAAAGCTTCATTCACCACGCTCCTTGCTACACGTCGCTAGAAAAAAAGAAAATAGTTGTCCCCAGTGTGCCTCGATTGCTAAAGGTCGTCAGGTCACGTTAGGTCATGCAAGCGTAATGTCATTCAAGAGGATTTCGCTGCATGACGTAGGTGGTGAAGGAAAGGGAAACGAACTAGAGTAAACAAAGCGTTAAAAATGAGGGGCAAAGAGAAGGAAAAGTAAGTCAAGAGGGTGTTCTTCAGGGAGTGTGAAGTGAGTCGTTAGTTGAGAAGTTGGATGGAGGTTGCGTTCTCAGCCACTTTCTTGACACTAAA
>NC_051418.1:26611660-26611754 GCF_015228065.2 Penaeus monodon
GAGCCTCAGTTCTAACTCAGTTATTATCCATTACACAAACACACACGAAAAACAGAGCTGGACTCACAGTTGTCTCTCTGCGCGAAACGCTTAC
>NC_051418.1:26611887-26611984 GCF_015228065.2 Penaeus monodon
CTATGCACATTTACAGAATCCAGAGCTAGCAGACTAGACCATCATTGCCTGATCTATTTGACATGTAAGAGCTGTTATGTACTGTACTTGATGCGCC
>NC_051418.1:26612009-26613598 GCF_015228065.2 Penaeus monodon
GGTGCGCATCATTACTGAAACAAATCCGTTGATAAATATTACCGTATCAAATTTATTACTTTAAACATTTTTAACCCAAGTGACTGCCTCAATCTGTTTCCGCTTCCTGTTCGCTCGACTTCCTCCTTCACTCAGGCAAAGAAGACACCTGTTTTGCAACGCCAGAAGCCCCGAGGGAAGACGACAGACGAGATGTTTTGTTCCGAAGCATGTTGTGGCTTCATGCATCACGATCATTGTCACATTTCGCTTGAGAAGGGCTTCATTGTCCTTGGCTTGCTAAAGGTCGCCAGGTCACATTAGGTCATGCAAACGTAATGCATTCAAGGGGCCTTTACTGCTTGACGTGGCAAGTGAGTGAAGTGTAGGTGGGCGAGAGAAGCAGGATAAGGTTAGCGAAGTGTTGGAATAACCCGTACGATGAGTTTAAGGTACAAGTGAAGGGAGGGGGCGGAGAGGGGCTATTATAAAAAGGGCCACGTCGGTTAACTCTCAAGAGGGAAATATTGGTATCAGGATCGTAGATATAGCTACACGGTGGAATTTGCCATAAGGTTTGTTTTCCCGTTCTCCCGCCCTACCGTTTTCTGTTCAGCCAAACGTTATTGGTTTTCGTTACTACCTCGGGGAGAGCTGTCAACCGAGCGATTTCCAGCTGACCTGTATATTCCTCCCTCCAATGAATGAAACAAAAGGAGCATTTGATTCTTTGTGGTTGTAAAGGACGGAGAGGGTGGAGAGAATAGAGGAGATGTAAGGAAAGGTTTTCATTAAGATTTTACTCGTCTGAGATGACGATCTGAAGCGAGAAGGTTATGGGATAAAAGGAAAATGGGAGTGATGGAAGTAATGTACACGTTGGGTGAGTGACTCAGGTAAATTAAATGGGAGAAGAAATAAAAAATCAACATATTTCTGAAACTATTCACTTAATTAATTCTTCAGGCATAATATCATCAAGAACCCAGTCGCATAGTGCGTGAGAGAGAGAGAATGGAGGAGGGAGGGATAAAACAATGTTTATAAATACGGCTTGATAATCAAATGCATATTTTGACCTTAAGAGGGAGAAAAGGAGATATTCTTGTGAATGTCCTGGCTTTGTGGGAAAAGGATGCTTAGTTGATTTACAAGATACTACTATTTCTGTAATCTTTCTAAATCGATTATATCAGTGCTTGTGATGACCGAGTGCCAGATTCACCGACAGGTTGTATGATCACTGTCCACGTGTGTGTATGGATGGCGGAGGGGGGGGGGTTGCAAACAAGGTTCCTATGAGATAAAGCCTTTTAATCAATGGAAAAAATCCTGAATTAAGGCTCAATCTGTTTTTGCTTCCAAGTCGCTCAACTTCCTCCTTCACTCAGTCAAGAAGACGCGATGTTTTGCACCGCCGGAAGCCCCGAGGGAAGGCAACAGATGAGATGTTTTGTTCCGATCACATGCCGAGGCTGGCGTTCCCTTCTCCTTTAACCTTCAGGATCATCTTGAATGCAAATGAAGGAAAGGAAAAAGAAACAAGTATCTCTTGGCATTTTTCGAACATTTATGAATTCTTAGGCAATCCCCCTCCTCTCTCTCTCCCT
>NC_051418.1:26613902-26613991 GCF_015228065.2 Penaeus monodon
CGCGGATTTAGGCTATATCTATCTTTCCCCTCACTCCCACTTTCTCTTCCTTTCCTTTTCTCTCATCTGTAAAAACTCCTATTTTTAAC
>NC_051418.1:26614023-26614207 GCF_015228065.2 Penaeus monodon
TCACAATATTCTCACTGAACCAAAAGGAATAGAAGAGAAAAATAAAAGAGCAAAGTCTTTGTCACTGAAAATATCTGTAAAACATTTTTTTACACTTGTTTTACTGTTTCTGTTGGACCATTATCGCTTTTTCGCCAACACTGTCACCGACACTAAATATTTATGATCATTTCACTGTACCTTG
>NC_051418.1:26614272-26614450 GCF_015228065.2 Penaeus monodon
GTATTTCTATTCATCCGTATATATGCCTGACAAACGATCTATGGATATAAATGCATAGAAACCGACACTAAATATAAATTTCTATGAACAAAGATAACATTCAGTATTCGCCCAGACACACGCTCTGTGCGATCTGAATGTAACTGAATGTGATGTGTACGTGTGGGTGTGGGCTTTA
>NC_051418.1:26614506-26614822 GCF_015228065.2 Penaeus monodon
AATGTGTGCGTTTGCTTATATGTGTGTTGGCCTCGGTAGGAGGGAGAACTGGATGTAGGAAGGAGGGAGGGCAGAAAGAACGGGGATTATCGAACATAGTAGACCGGGTGAACGAGAGAACGAGAGATCAAGAGGAGGGGAAAACGGGAAAATGACCCGTAAGGCAAATTCCATCGTATACTTATGTTCACGATCCTGATATTACCCATAATTCATTCTTGAGGGTCAATCGACATCGCCCCCATTATTGCGCCCCCCCCTCCCCTTCCCCTCCTCTGAGACAGGTGCTCCTCTTGGCGCGATAACAATTGTAATC
>NC_051418.1:26615299-26615621 GCF_015228065.2 Penaeus monodon
CACGCAATTGCACACTCTCCTCAAAACTCACTCCAACGCCTCGCTCACCTTAACTCGCCTCCCTCTTCCTTAAGACTTCAAAACCTACTCACTTCGCCTCTTAAATGGCATTACATTTGCATGACCTAACGTGACCCGACAACCTTTCGCAAGCAAGGCATGGTTGGGGCACGACAACCATACAATTATCATGATGAATGAAGCTCCGAATACTTGCGTTTTGAACCCTTTTTTTGAGGAGGGAGGGGAGGGGGGGGCATTACAGCCAGTCACGTGTGGCCTGTAAATATTACACATCTTCGGACTGTTAAATTGCCTATCG
>NC_051418.1:26615653-26615851 GCF_015228065.2 Penaeus monodon
AATAGGATGATTATTCCGTGATACAATGACAGTGGTAGCCAGTCTTGCAAACCAAAACTTTTATTTTTGGTCCAAATACCTCTGCAAGATGTTTAGAAAAGCCTTTACTTGTCCGTTCATACGAGTACAAAGCCAGTGTCTCTTTACTTGTTTCTAGATTTGTTGATATTAGTTTTCAACAAGAATGTAGTTTTCTAT
>NC_051418.1:26616312-26619517 GCF_015228065.2 Penaeus monodon
TGGATGAAGGAGAAACAATCCTTATATTGGCATCGATATATGATGTTCATTAGAGAATATTAAGCTATTTGTTTCAAAAAGAGAAGGGAGAGGCTCGCCCATGACACATCACGTTCTTGGATTCTGCTTTTCGGTTGATTTATCGCCGACTCTTACGCGACTCATTGTTCTTTGGGCGACCACAAATCTGCCAACGAAGAGCAATTTGGACAGGGGGAGGGAACGACGCGTGAGGGCGAAAAGGAAGGAGAAATGTAATGTATTTGCGCGGGGAGGGAGGTCTGCGTGGAGGGAGTTCTGCGGGGAGGGAGTTCTGTGGGGAGGGAGGTCTGCGTGGAGGGAGTTCTGCGGGAGGGAGGTCTGTGGGGAGGGTGTTCTGCGTGGAAGGAGTTCTGCGGGGAGGGAGGTCTGTGGGGAGGGAGTTCTGCATGGAGGGAGTTCTACGTGGAGGGAGTTCTGCATGGAGGATGTTCTGCATGGAGGGAGTTCTGCATGGAGGGAGTTCTGCATGGAGGGAGTTCTGCGTGGAGGGAGTTCTGCGTGGAGGGAGTTCTGCATGGAGGGAGTTCTGTGGGGAGGGAGTTCTGCATGGAGGGTTTTTTTTGCATGGAAGGGGTTCTGCATGGAGGGAGTTCTGCGTGGAGGGAGTTCTGCGTGGAGGGAGTTCTGCATGGAGGGAGTTCTGCGTGAAGGGGGTTCTGCATGGAGGGAGTTCTGCATGGAGGGAGTTCTGCTTGGAGGGGGTTCTGCATGGAGGGAGTTCTGTGGAGAGGGAGTTCTGTGGGGAGGGAGGTCTGTGAGGAGGGAGTTCTGAGGGGAGGGAGTTCTGTGGGGAGGGAGTTCTGTGGGGAGGGAGTTCTGAGGGGAGGGAGTTCTGAGGGGAGGGAGTTCTGAGGTGGAGGGAGTTCTGTGGGGAGGGAGTTCTGTGGGGAGGGAGGTCTGTGAGGAGGGAGTTCTGAGGGGAGGGAGTTCTGAGGGGAGGGAGTTCTGAGGGGAGGGAGTTCTGAGGGGAGGGAGTTCTGTGGGAGGGAGTTCTGTGGGAGGGAGTTCTGTGGGGAGGGAGTTCTGTGGGGAGGGAGGTCTGTGGGGAGGGAGTTCTGTGGGGAGGGAGTTCTGTGGGGAGGGAGTTCTGTGGGGAGGGAGTTCTGTGGGGAGGGAGTTCTGAGGGGAGGGAGTTCTGTGGGGAGGGAATTCTGCATGGAGGGAGTTCTGTGGGGAGGGAGTTCTGTGGGAGGGCATTCCTTGGGAAAGGGAGTCTGTGGGGAGGGATTCTGTGGGAAGGAGTCTTGGGGGGTAGTTTTTGCGTGGAGGATTCTGCGTGGAGGATTCTGCATGGAGGGAGTTCTGTGGGAGGGAGGTCTGTGGGAGGGAGGTATGTAGGAGGAGTTCTGAGGGAAGTTTTGTGGGGAGGAGTTCTGTAAGTGGATGGAGTTCGAGGAGGGTTCTTGGAGAGTTTGTGGGAGGAGTTCTGTGGGGGTCTGGGAGGAGTCTGGGGAGGAGTTGCGTGGAGGGAGTTCGCGTGGAGGGATCGTTCTGTGGGGGATTTCTGTCGGGATGAGAGTACCTGTGGGGAGGGAGTTCTGCGTGTGAGATTCTGTTGGGGGAGTTTTGAGAGGTAGTTTCTGTGGGGAGGGAGTTCTGTGGGGAGGGGGTTCTGCTGGAGGGAGTTCTGCATGGAGGATGTTCTGTGGGGAGGGAGTTCTGAGGGGAGGGAGTTCGGCGGGGAGGGAGTTCTGCATGGAGGGAGTTCTGTGGGGAGGGAGTTCTGTGGGGAGGGAGTTCTGAGGGGAGGGATTCTGCATGGAGGGGTTCTGCTGAGTTTCTGTGGAGGGAGCTGTGTGGAGGGATTCTGCGTGGAGGGAGTTCTGAGGGAGGGAGTTCTGCTGGAGGGGTTCTGAGGAGGGAGTACTGCGTGGAGGGAGTTCTGCGTGGAGGGAGTTCTGTGTGGAGGGAGTTCTGCATGGAGGGAATTCTGCATGAGGAGTCTGTGGGAGGGAGTTCTGTGGGGAGGGAGTTCTGTGGGGAGGGAGTTCTGCATGGAGGGGGTTCTGCTGGAGGGAGTTCTGTGGGGAGGGAGTTCTGTGGGAGGGAGTTCTGTGGGGAGGGATTTCTTGTGGGGAGGGAGTTCTGTGGGGAGGGAGTTCTGATGGAGGAGGTCTGGAGGAGAGTTCTGTGGGGAGGGAGTTCTGATGGAGGGAGTTCTGCGGGGAGGGAGCTCTGCGCGGAGGGAGTTCTGCATGAGGAGTTCTGCGGAGGGCTCTGCGGGAGGGAGTCTGTGGGGAGGGAGTTCTGTCGTGGAGGAAGTTCTGTGGAGGGAGTTCTGTGGGGAGGGAGGTCTGTGAGGAGGGAGTTCTGAGGGGAGGGAGTTCTGTGGGGAGGGAGTTCTGTGGAGGGAGTTCTGTGGGGAGGGAGTTCTGTGGGGAGGGAGTTCTGTGGGGAGGGAGTTCTGTGGGGAGGGAGTTCTGTGGGGAGGGAGTTCTGTGGGGAGGGAGTTCTGTGGGGAGGGAGTTCTGTGGGGAGGGAGTTCTGTGGGAGGGAGTTCTGTGGGGAGGGAGTTCTGAGGGGAGGGAGGTCTGCATGGAGGGGGTTTTGCATGGAGGGAGTTCTGCGTGGAGGGAGTTCTGTGGGGGAGTTCTGCTGGAGGGAGTTCTGCGGGGAGGGAGCTCTGCGCGGAGGAGTTCTGTGGAGAGGGAGTTCTGTGGGGAGGGAGGTTCTGTGAGGAGGGAGTTCTGAGGGGAGGGAGTTCTGTGGGGAGGGAGTTCTGTGGGGAGGGAGTTCTGTGGGGAGGGAGTTCTGTGGGGAGGGAGTTCTGTGGGGAGGGAGTTCTGTGTGGGATATGGGGGAGGGAGTCTGTGGGGGGATCTGAGGTGAGAGTTCTGTGGGGAGGGAGTTCTGGGGGGAGGGAGGTCTGCATGGAGGGAGTTCTGTGGGGAGGGAGTTCTGTGGGGAGGGAGGTCTGTGAGGAGGGAGTTCTGAGGGGAGGGAGTTCTGTGGGGAGGGAGTTCTGTGGAGGGAGTTTTGCGTGGAGGGAGTTCTGCGTGGAGGGAGTTCTGCATGGAGGGAGTTCTGTGGGGAGGGAGTTTCCTGTGTTGAGGGAGTTCTGTGTGGAGGGAGTTCTTGTGTGGAGGGTGTGTCTGTGGGAGGGAGTTCTGTGGACATTCTTCTTATAACGTACATTGTAGTGTAAACGCATGTACGTGTACAA
>NC_051418.1:26619570-26619672 GCF_015228065.2 Penaeus monodon
ACAAGAGAGAATGAAAGGCACAATAAAACGGGAATAAATATTTAGTGTCAGCGACAGTGTTAGTGAAAAGGCGATAATAGTTCAGCTGACACAGAAAAACGA
>NC_051418.1:26619696-26620121 GCF_015228065.2 Penaeus monodon
ATAAAAACAACGGCTTTTCTTTTCACTTTTTTTTTTTGCTCTGGCATAGTGTTTATTTTGTTTTAATGAGAAAACCTTAGATAAAAACTATATTATACGACTCTAGGAACCAACCATAAGCTGCTGGTAAACATGTTAAATATTTGACAGTATCAGAAGAGAAGAAAAGATATATATAGAGAGAAGGGGGGGGGCGAGGAGAAGATAACGATTTATCTAACTATTCTGAAATGCAAAAGACATCGTCCAATATTTCTTTTCTCTTCTTATCTTTAGGACCATTCTAAAAGTTAAAGGAGAAGGCATGCGTTGTCTTCCCTCGGGGCTTGGGGCAGTGCAGAACATCGCGTCGTCTTGATCGAGAAGAGGAAGCGGAGCTGTCGAGATCGGATCTACAGCATCCGCTTTGAAGCGACTGCAGGCAG
>NC_051418.1:26620181-26620360 GCF_015228065.2 Penaeus monodon
CTCATGCTGCTAAGTGTAATGGCACAAATGACTTATTAGACAATTATACTTTACCTCGTCTTTTTGTGAGTGATGGCATTCAAGGATGTGCTTTATATAGATTTTCTTTCACTATATGCCTACTTATATACACGCAACTACATTTGCTCATTGTCACACATACTTGTAAACGTTAGAAC
>NC_051418.1:26620438-26622432 GCF_015228065.2 Penaeus monodon
TACAGTATTGTATTGTTGAAATCACAGACCTAGAATAAAAAGGCCAAGGGTTACCTTTGCACAATCATCTCATCTAATATTTTGTTTATCATTAAATTCGCTTATGACCAGCTGCTTTGTATTCCTCTCGGATCACGAGGCATTTAAAAAACAGGAAGTACCAAATAATTAAATGGAACATGGTAAAGTTTCCCGTGGAATATATGCAACGTTCCAAGGTCAGCAGTGGCCACTGTATATACGCATACATACGGGATATCAATTAATCCGGCTCTCGCATTCGTCCATCAAAAGCTTTGCAATAAGATTTTAAAGATTATACTTGGATCAGCTTCGCACCCTGAAGTGTCAATTCAGCTGAACAAGCTAAACATTCCCTTCATACAAGATCAAAGAGCTCTTTCTAGATATCCTGCTGTGCGTTTCTCTTTCCGTCCCCATATCCATTGTGTCTCTCTCGTATGGCAGAGCACCTTGAGCTATTTTGCCTCAAGAACTTTAAATCTCGTTAAGTGGAAAGGTCGTCAGAGAAAAAAAAAAGAATCCTCTCTCTTTTAGTTTACGACGATCACTCATTCCAGCTAAAGCAACCAATGTAACTCCAACCCATTCACAGCATTCTTATTTATATTCCCCATTCCCATTTTCCTTTTAAACCCTGTCGTATCGTAAGCTCTCTTCCCCTAACCCTTCTTCTCATTCGTCAGAAACTCACCACAAAGGATCCAAATCTTGATACGAAATCTCTCTTGTATCATCACGCTAGGGCACTCTGTTCTCTTCCCCTTCATAGCTTACCGTCGCAAAGAACTAGTTGCCTCCTCCTTTTCATTGACGCAGTGTAGGGGGGGGGGGGTAAATAATACAGATAGAGAGGGACTTGACACTGTAGTGACCAATATGCAAGTCATCTGAAAGGCATTTTGTTGACTGCTTTCCCCGAGGTAGTAACGTCACCAATAATGCAAGAGAAATACCGAGTGAGAAGGGGAGAACGGCAGAAAGAACGCTAATGGCAAACACTGTAAATGTTTATTTATTTAAGTCTGCGATCCTGATATCATGTGTTTCCTTCTAAAGAGTCAATCGACATGGCCCTTGCTATAACAACCTCTGTCGCCCCGCCCCCCTCTGAAACAGGAGGACACGATAACGACGATAATGAGGGCGAAGGGGGAGGAGGTGAGACGAGAGATGTGGAGCCGAAAGGGACAAGAGAGAGAAAGGAAGATAAATGGATAGACGGAGACAAAAGATTGTGATAGAAAAAGGCTTACTTCACTATTCCCTAACGACTCACTTTACACTCTTCTAATGGTTTACATAACACTTCATACAACTTGTGCTTACGCTTCGCTCACCTTAAACTCGTCTCTCTCTTCTTTAACCTGTGGCCACCTACGTCTCACCCACCTGCCACGCCAGACAGCGAAGTCCTCTTGAATGACATTACGTTTGCATGACTTAACGTGACCTGACGACCTTTAGAATTCAGTGCATAATGGTAAGAGCAAAGATGCCTACTCCAGCGAAATATGGCAATGATCGTGATGGATGAAGCTTCTAATACATGGGTTTAGAAACTTTTTTTTTATACTGTGAGGATGCATGGAGTCACGTATAGCATGTGAATATTGCAGAAATTCGGGTAGTTAGATTGCCCATCGAATGGTTATTGTTTCTTTTTTACGAAATGGGATGATTATTCCATGATCCCAGAATATTGAAGTCTGGCTAAGTTTTCCTCTTTTATATAAACGACGGATGGAAGCAACAGGATTGTAGATTTTTTTTTTTTCGGTTGTTTTGTCGACGAGAAAAAGGAAAGGATATTGAGAGAGGAGGAAAATACAAAGTACCTGCGTGTGCGATGTCCTGTTCAGGTATGCGTGGGAGGGAGCTGTAAAAGAGATCCAGTCTTGCACAACACGCCAACCTGCTCCGCGCTCAGTAAGCCCCATGCCCCCTACCCTTCACTCCTTCCCCTCCCTTAA
>NC_051418.1:26622703-26623901 GCF_015228065.2 Penaeus monodon
CACATCGCCTGAGAAATTTCAAAGAGACACTTGTTTACTCTTCCATTTCTTTATTTCTGTGTAAGTTTATTCAAAAGGAAAAACAAGAATTAACATCTCGCCCGTCGTCTTCCCTAGGAGCTTCTGGCGGTTGAAAACATCACCTCATCTTGACTGAGTGAAGAAGGAAGTGGAGCGACCTGGAAGCGAAAATAGATTGAGGCAGTCACCTGAATCATAACAGTGAGAGGCGGAGGGGAATTGTGGGACTTCATCTATATACAGCTTTTGATTGGCTTGTAGTGATTCATTTGGCGGGTAAATTTAAATAAATATATGCACAAAAACACACACACATACTCGCGTACCTTCCCCCCACTACCACACACAGTCCCAAATGGATGATCTTCTCACAGCTGGTTTGTAAATATACAACCATTCATGTGGGACAGCTGTTTAAATGATTATATTGGTAAGCTTACCGAAAAAAAAATGTTCACAATTGATGGATTACACTACGCTAGACTTTCCTGATATGCTAAATCAAATGAACATTTCCTCCCTACAATACCAGAGTCTTTGAATTAATAATAATGATAAAAACATTATCAGCATAATGACATTCGTAAACCATCGTGATCTTCTTTCTGCCTCCTTCTCTTCTTTCTATCTCCATTCCTTTTCTCTTCTATTCCTCATTCCTATACTCCTCTCTCCGTCTCTCCTCCACCGTCTCTTAAGACTTGTCAGCAGAGGGTTTGACGGTCAGTATGCACGAAGAACAAACATCTCATTGAGTAAGTGTTCAAGACATAAAAGCCTTTTCCCCTTTTATCAGTTTTATTTGACGAAGTTCTTTCCCATCAGCCAAAGTGATTGATCTGACTCCCAATCCATTCATAATTAAAAGTCGATATCTTTCATACTTGAATTATTCAAGATTTCCTTTTATCCTCTCCATATTGTCAACTATTCCGCGTGTCCTCTCTCCTCACTCGTCAGGTCCTCATCCTAATAGAGTGAAATCGTGATGAAAAACTTCTCTTGCATCACCACGGCAGAACACACTATTCTCTTCACCCTCATCGTCCTTGACCATCATAAAGAATTAACTGCCCCCGCCTTTTATTATCATCACTGGGGGAGGGAGATGCAAGTCAGTTGAAAGACTTTCTGTTGATTACTTCCCTCCAAGTAACTATTTTCTGTAAGAGAGCGG
>NC_051418.1:26624060-26624241 GCF_015228065.2 Penaeus monodon
AAACATAATGGGAAAATAAGAGCTATGCCATCGTGCATTCTCATCTACGATCCTAGTTTTCCTAGAATTACTTCTTAAGACTCAACAGACATGACCCCTATTATAACGCTCCCTTCCCCCCTCCTTGCTCACTTCACTTCTGAGACAAATGAGGTGTGAAAGAAGTAGGGGAACGAAAGTA
>NC_051418.1:26624588-26624845 GCF_015228065.2 Penaeus monodon
CTAGGAATATTGTTTTTTTCCCCCAAAAAACTTGGAGAAGTATTTGCCTCCTTTTATCATAAGGATCACACAGTAAAGGTTTAAAGAAGAAAGGAGCGTCGGCCTCGACTTGTATAAAATGGGAACAAAATGTCTCGTCTATTGTCTTCCCTCGAGGCTTCTGGCGGTGCAGGACGTCGCGTCATCTTGACTGAGAAGAGGAAGCGGAGCTGTCGAGATCGGATCTACAGCATCCGCTTTGAAGCGACTGCAGGCAG
>NC_051418.1:26624896-26624988 GCF_015228065.2 Penaeus monodon
GAACCCTATCTCATGCTACCAAGTGTAATGGCATAAACGACCTATTTAGACAATTAAGACTTTTGCACACCTTTAATTAGTAGTGATAGTGG
>NC_051418.1:26625074-26625657 GCF_015228065.2 Penaeus monodon
ACTGAGCCAGGTAGCGAAAAGGCAGTGATACAGTCACTTCAGTCACAACAGGGAGAGAGAGGAACTTAATGTTGGACATTATTTTTTAATCGACTGGTACATGCAGAAACACATTCATATGACTATTAATGAATATACTGCTCCAGTCTGGCATTCGTCCATCACAATCTTGGAAATATGATTATATATAAAAAGCTTTGCACACGGTACTTGGATCAGAGTACACTTTGTATTACTTCAACTGAACATTCCCCTCCTACAGTATAAAAGTCTTTAACAGAAAAGTTTGTTAACAACATCGCGATGCCCGCAAGACCCAGATATCCTAGATTTCCGCCTGTTTCTTCCCCTCCCTTTCCCTCCTCTCCCATATTGAAGGCAGAGCGCCTGGGGTCATTATACAAGAACATAGAGATTTTAGAGATATGTTGGCATTTTTAAAAATTTTCTCTCTCTTTTAGTTTACGATGATCATTCACATCAATCATCTCATTCATCACTCTTGAGTTAGCATAGGTATCTTTCACGTCGACGTACATTATTCCTATGTTTTTTTTTTGTCCCCTCCTCCCTTCTCCCTTGC
>NC_051418.1:26625803-26626899 GCF_015228065.2 Penaeus monodon
GTAGTAACGTCACCAATAATGCAAGAGAAATACCGAGTGAGAAGGGGAGAACGGCAGAGAGAACGCTAATGGCAAACACTGTAAATGTTTATTTATTTAAGTCTGCGATCCTGATATCATCAGTGTTTCCTTCTAAAGAGTCAATCGACATGGCCCTTGCTATAACAACCTCTGTCGCCCCGCCCCCCTCTGAAACAGCTGTACCTGTGGCACAGGAGGACACGATAACGACGATAATGAGGGCGAAGGGGGAGGAGGTGAGACGAGAGATGTGGAGCCGAAAGGGACAAGAGAGAGAAAGGAAGATAAATGGATAGACAGAGACAAAAGACTGTGATAGAAAAATGCTTACTTCACTATTCCCTAACGACTCACTTTACACTCTTCTAATGGTTTACATAACACTTCATACAACTTGTGCTTACGCTTCGCTCACCTTAAACTCGTCTCTCTCTTCTTTAACCTGTGGCCACCTACGTCTCACCCACCTGCCACGCCAGACAGCGAAGTCCTCTTGAATGACATTACGTTTGCATGACTTAACGTGACCTGACGACCTTTAGAATTCAGTGCATAATGGTAAGAGCAAAGATGCCTACTCCAGCGAAATATGGCAATGATCGTGATGGATGAAGCTTCTAATACATGGGTTTAGAAACTTTTTTTTTATACTGTGAGGATGCATGGAGTCATGCATAGCATGTGAATATTGCAGAAATTCGGGTAGTTAGATTGCCCATCGAATGGCTATTGTTTCTTTTTTACGAAATGGGATGATTATTTCATGATCCCAGAATATTGAAGTCTGGCTAAGTTTTCCTCTTTTATATAAACGACGGATGGAAGCAACAGGATTGTAGATTTTGTTTTTCGGTTGTTTTGTCGACGAGAAAAAGGGAAGGATATTGAGAGAGGAGGAAAATACAAAGTACCTGCGTGTGCGATGTCCTGTTCAGGTATGCGTGGGAGGGAGCTGTAAAAGAGATCCAGTCTTGCACAACACGCCAACCTGCTCCGCGCTCAGTAAGCCCCATGCCCCCTACCCTTCACTCCTTCCCCTCCCTTAATTCCTCTTCTAACATCACTGCACACAACG
>NC_051418.1:26627052-26628256 GCF_015228065.2 Penaeus monodon
AGAAAGCACATCGCCTGTGAAATTTCAAAGAGACACTTGTTTACTCTTCCATTTCTATATTTCTGTGTAAGTTTATTCAAAAGGAAAAACAAGAATTAACATCTCGCCCGTCGTCTTCCCTAGGAGCTTCTGGCGGTTGAAAACATCACCTCATCTTGACTGAGTGAAGAAGGAAGTGGAGCGACCTGGAAGCGAAAATAGATTGAGGCAGTCACCTGAATCATAACAGTGAGAAGCGCAGGGGAATTGTGGGACTTCATCTATATACAGCTTTTGATTGGCTTGTAGTGATTCATTTGGCGGGTAAATTCAAGTAAATATATGCACAAAAACATACACACATACTCGCGTACCTTCCCCACACCACCACACACAGTCCCAAATGGATGATCTTCTCACAGCTGGTTTGTAAATATACAGCCATTCATGTGGGACAGCTGTTTAAATGATTATATTGGTAAGCTTACCGAAAAAAAAATGTTCACAATAGATGGATTACACTACGCTAGACTTTCCTGATATGCTAAATCAAATGAACATTTCCTCCCTACAATACCAGAGTCTTTGAATTAATAATAATGATAAAAACATCATCAGCATAATGACATTCGTAAACCATCGTGATCTTCTTTCTGCCTCCTTCTCTTCTTTCTATCTCCATTCCTTTTCTCTTCTATTCCTCATTCCTATACTCCTCTCTCCGTCTCCCCTCCACCGTCTCTTAAGACTTGTCAGCAGAGGGTTTGACGGTCAGTATGCACGAAGAACAAACACCTCATTGAGTAAGTGTTCAAGACATAAAAGCCTTTTCCCCTTTTATCAGTTTTATTTGACGAAGTTCTTTCCCATCAGCCAAAGTGATTGATTTGACTCCCAATCCATTCATAATTAAAAGTCGATATCTTTCATACTTGAATTATTCAAGATTTCCTTTTATCCTCTCCATATTGTCAACTATTCCGCGTGTCCTCTCTCCTCACTCGTCAGGTCCTCATCCTAATAGAGTGAAATCGTGATGAAAAACCTCTCTTGCATCACCACGGCAGAACACACTATTCTCTTCACCCTCATCGTCCTTGACCATCATAAAGAATTAACTGCCCCCGCCTTTTATCATCATCACTGGGGGAGGGAGATACAAGTCAGTTGAAAGACTTTCTGTTGATTACTTCCCTCCAAGTAACTATTTTCTGTAAGAGAGCGG
>NC_051418.1:26628393-26628574 GCF_015228065.2 Penaeus monodon
AAACATAATGGGAAAATAAGAGCTATGCCATCGTGCATTCTCATCTACGATCCTAGTTTTCCTAGAATTACTTCTTAAGACTCAACAGACATGACCCCTATTATAACGCTCCCTTCCCCCCTCCTTGCTCACTTCACTTCTGAGACAAATGAGGTGTGAAAGAAGTAGGGGAACGAAAGTA
>NC_051418.1:26628909-26629182 GCF_015228065.2 Penaeus monodon
AGAAAACGATTTACCTAGGAATATTGATTTTTTTCCCCCAAAAAACCTTGGAGAAGTATTTGCCTCCTTTTATCATAAGGATCACACAGTAAAGGTTTAAAGAAGAAAGGAGCGTCGGCCTCGACTTGTATAAAATGGGAACAAAATGTCTCGTCTATTGTCTTCCCTCGAGGCTTCTGGCGGTGCAGGACGTCGCGTCATCTTGACTGAGAAGAGGAAGCGGAGCTGTCGAGATCGGATCTACAGCATCCGCTTTGAAGCGACTGCAGGCAG
>NC_051418.1:26629242-26629325 GCF_015228065.2 Penaeus monodon
CTCATGCTACCAAGTGTAATGGCATAAACGACCTATTTAGACAATTAAGACTTTTGCACACCTTTAATTAGTGGTGATAGTGG
>NC_051418.1:26629411-26630129 GCF_015228065.2 Penaeus monodon
ACTGAGCCAGGTAGCGAAAAGACAGTGATACAGTCACAACAGGGAGAGAGAGGAACTTAATGTTGGACATTATTTTTTAATCGACTGGTAACTTTTCGTAAACATGCAGAAACACATTCATATGACTATTAATGAATATACTGCTCCAGTCTGGCATTCGTCCATCACAATCTTGGAAATATGATTATATATAAAAAGCTTTGCACACGGTACTTGGATCAGAGTACACTTTGTATTACTTCAACTGAACATTCCCCTCCTACAGTATAAAAGTCTTTAACAGAAAAGTTTGTTAACAACATCGCGATGCCCGCAAGACCCAGATATCCTAGATTTCCGCCTGTTTCTTCCCCTCCCTTTCCCTCCTCTCCCATATTGAAGCCAGAGCGCCTGGGGTCATTATACAAGAACATAGAGATTTTAGAGATATGTTGGCATTTTTAAAATTTTCTCTCTCTTTTAGTTTACGATGATCATTCACATCAATCATCTCATTCATCACTCTTGAGTTAGCATAGGTATCTTTCACGTCGACGTACATTATTCCTATGTTTTTTTTTGTCCCCTCCTCCCTTCCCTTAACTTCCCTCTCACTCTTCACCTCACCTTAAGGGAGTAAAATCTTGAAAAAAGAAAAAAAAATCTGAAACGCATGACCACACCAGACCACTCTATTTTCTTCACCCACATCAACCCGTACTTCAGTAAGGAGTTGATA
>NC_051418.1:26630499-26631257 GCF_015228065.2 Penaeus monodon
ACTCTCCCCGCTTAACTCCAAACTCCTTCAAAGAATCACTTCACTCTCCTCTTTACTCACTCAAGCTCGTTTCTCTCTTCCTTAACACTTCGTCCCACACACTTCGCCAACTATCGCCATCCAGTCACCACGTCAAGCAGTGAAGTTCCCCCTTGAGTGACATTACGATTGCATGACCTAATGTGACCTGACGACCTCTTGCAACCTAAACATGGAAAGGCAACAATCCCCTGACTGTGAATATGGAAATGATGAATGAATGAAAACAAATATACGTGCATTTTTTATATATATATTTTTTTGTGTGTGGGACAGCTACTATATCAGGAGAACGGCAGAGCTATTGAACGGGAGAACGGCAGAGCGAGGGAATGGGAGTACGGCAGAGCAAGTGAACGGGAGAACGGCAAAGCGAGGGAATGGGAGAACGGCAGAGCGAGGGAATGGGAGAACGGCAGAGCGAGTGAGCGGGAGAACGGCAGAGCGAGGGAACAGCAGAACGGCAGAGCGAGGGAATGGGAGAACGGCAGAACAAGGGAATGGGAGAACGGCAGAGCGAGGGAATGGGAGAACGGCAGAGCGAGGGAATGGCAGAACGGCAGTGCGAGCAAAAGTGGGTATAACGTAAACGTGTATTTATGTCTAAGATCCTGATATTACCAGTATTTCTTTCTTGAGGGTCAATCGACGTGGGCCTCATTGTAGCGATCACCAAAACCCTTGTGCCCGTGCAAAGAGAGCAATGTAGCAGTTATCAT
>NC_051418.1:26631588-26631930 GCF_015228065.2 Penaeus monodon
CACACTTCGTACTCCCCGAACGACTTACTTCACACCTCAAAGCAACTCAATCCAATGCTTCACTCACTTCAACTCACTTCCCTCTTCTCTGACACTTCGCCACCTACACCTCACCCGCTTGCCACTTCAAGCAGGGAAGTCCCCTTGAATGCCATTACGTTTGCATGACCTAACGCGACCTTTTGCATTCAGTGCACGTTAAAACGATGATGCCCACTCCAGCGAAATGTAGGGGTGCGGGCAATCAAGTACAGTAAGTGAATATCGTAGACGGTAAAATTGGCAATCAAATGGACATTTTCTCATACGCTAAAGAATAATCAAAGAACGTGATAAGTGGAC
>NC_051418.1:26631954-26632090 GCF_015228065.2 Penaeus monodon
TCTTTAGGAAGGGAAGGGATTATAGATGGCACATCACGCTCTTGGATTCTGGATTTCGGTTGATTTATCGCCGACTTTCGCACGATTAACTTATCTTTTGGCGACCGCGAATCTGCCAACGAAGTGTAATTTGAGC
>NC_051418.1:26632146-26632393 GCF_015228065.2 Penaeus monodon
ATAATATCTGCGCGAGATCATGTTTGGGTGTGGCTGGGAAGGTGTTTTGCATAGAGTTTCAGTCCTGCGTAACGTTCTTGCATACTCTAATACCTACTTATACTCACACTACATTCAGTATTAACCCCATTAGTCCCCCCCTCTCTCCCCTTACCCCCGATTCTCCTCTCTCCTCTCCCTTACCCACACACTTACACACATCCGTCATATTACTTACATTGTAATACAGGTGTATTTAACTCTACAT
>NC_051418.1:26632441-26632718 GCF_015228065.2 Penaeus monodon
CTAAGAGAACAAGAGAGAAGGAAAGGCACAATAAAAATTGGAATAAATATTTAGTGCCAGTGCCAGTGTAAGCGAAAAAGCGATAATGGTTCAGCTGAAACAGTAAAACGAAAAAATGATTTTTTTTTAAAGCAACATCGGCTTTCCTCTTCCCCTTTTGCTTTTGTCCACTGTTCATTTTACATTAATGAGAAAACCTTAAATAAGAATTTCATACGACTCTATGAACCATAAATTGCTGATAAACAAGTTTAATTATCTGTCGGTATCATTTGAA
>NC_051418.1:26632830-26633115 GCF_015228065.2 Penaeus monodon
CAATGCCAAACATTGTTTGACAACCTCTAAGCGGCCTTTTTTTTCTTTCACCATCAACCTTAAACGCTGGACAAGCGTAAGGTAACAGGGCGGCATAAGACAGGCGAACCCTGTCTCACGCTGCTAAGTGTAATGGCCTAAACGACCTATTAGACAATTAGACGCGTGTTTCTATGAGTGATGGCATTCAAGGATGTGATTTATTTAGATTTTCTTTCATGATGTACCTACTTACATACATGCAACTAAATTTGCTCACTCTCACACATGCTTGTAAACGCCGGA
>NC_051418.1:26633203-26633275 GCF_015228065.2 Penaeus monodon
ATTTCATACGTACACACATAAAAATAACGGCAGAGTGTGCTACTACTGTACTGTACTGTACTACTGGAATCA
>NC_051418.1:26633427-26634212 GCF_015228065.2 Penaeus monodon
ACCACAAATGAGTCCGAATGATGAAATTCAATGGACAATGTAGGTGTATAAAATAAATAAATAACTAAAATACGGCGATGTTTCCCGTAGAGTTTATTCAACGTTTAATGTTAAATACTGAGTCACCACGGCAGAGCGACCAGGAAACGAAAGGATATTGGCACAGCCACTTGAGAGAAAGGATCTTAATGTGGGACATTATTAATTTTTAATGGATTTGTAACATTTTGTAAACATATGTAGACGTACAGGCACACAATATGTTCAGACACGTATACGCATGACCTAAAATGATGAAATCACAGACAAGAGCTTTTTGAACAATTCTTACATTTCAGATCCTGAAGTGCCTATTCAACTGTAAATTTCCTCCTTACAAGATCAAAGAGAGTCTCTAATAGAATTTTTTTTTAATGACGAGACATCGAAATCACTTTCTCTCTCCTTCCCTCTACCGTTATGTCGAGCGCCTGAGCTCATTAGGCCTAAGAACACAGGGTGAGTGATTTTCTGACGATTTACTTTCTCTTTTATTTTACATTCGAAATCAGTCGAAGTGTTTGGTTCAATACCGACCCAGTTATCACCCCAGAGTTAAAAAGGAATATCTTTCAAGTTTCTTTATTATTCTCCATCATTCCCTTTCCTCCATTTCCCCTTCCGAATTGTTAAACTCTCTTCCTTTCACACTTCTTCAGACTTGTCAGATCCTCACCTTAATCAAGTAAAATCTGGATGAGAAACCCCTCTTGCATCCCCAAGCCAATACACACTGTTCTCTATAC
>NC_051418.1:26634648-26635379 GCF_015228065.2 Penaeus monodon
TACCACTATTTCCTCCTTGCGTCAATCTGCTTGGCACCTATCATGCCAACTCCTCTCACGGCCCCAGCGTTAATAGGGGGAGTCGGTGAGGGAGGCTAATGATAAGGGCAAGTGGAGGTGAGATGAAGGACGAAAGACGTGATAGAAAGAGAGAGAATTAGATAAAAGAGAGATGAGAAAGACAACGATCGAGGAGTAGAAACATAAAGATAGAGAGAAATAACTATATAAATGGATAAATAGATAGATGAAGAGACGGACATACAGAGAGAGTGAGGAAAGCGGTAGGCTAGAAAAAATGGAAGTTCGCGAGGAGAAAGAACTTGCAAGAAAACGGACAAAAGAAAGAAACGCAATTTTTCTTTTTCATTTTACGTTCCATTCCCGAAACGATTACCTTCAGCCTTGCTTAACGACTTGAATCACACTCCCCCCTTACGAATTCTAACGCCTCGCCACCTACGCGCCCGCTTGCCACGTCAACCAGAGAGTCCCCTTGAATGACATTACGCTTGCATGACCTAACGTGACCTGACGACCTTTCGCACGCTCAGCAAGGTTAGGGCAGCGATGACCATCTGGCGAAATGTGGCAACGACTGTGATGAAAGAATCTTCTAATACCTTCGCTTTGACTCTTATTTTTGGCGAAGATGCAGGCAATTCCACACAGTAATTAAACATCATAAGCATTTGGACAGTTGGATTGGTTATCAAATGGATTTTTTTTGT
>NC_051418.1:26635396-26635609 GCF_015228065.2 Penaeus monodon
TTATTCCATGACACGATGAATGGGATGGATGGTTGATATATATATATTTCCTCACAAAATTCGGTTGCAGGCGGAAAGGTTGTGAATGACACATCACGTCATCGATTCTGTGTTTCGGTTGATTTGTCGCCGAATCTCGCACGATTAATTGATCTTTGGGCGACCACGAAGCTGCCGACGAAGTGGAAACTGAATACACACACACAGATAGAC
>NC_051418.1:26635700-26636164 GCF_015228065.2 Penaeus monodon
CCCCTACCCCCTCATATCGGTCATCTTGTCAAGGGAAAACGAATTTGATTTCTGTACATAGAAATTTATGCGTTCAGTGCAAGTATATAGCTATTTTATATGAGTATATAGATTAGACAAGTTGATAGATTGGCAATCAGATACATGTAGGCTACAGATCAACAGATAGATACAGAGAGAAACAAAGTGCGCGCGAAAGAGAGTGGAAAGTACAATAAAAATAATCGTAAATTTTAGTGTCAACGATAATGCTAACGAAAACGCGAAAATGGCCGAGCTGAAACTAAAATGCGAATAATAAAAAAGTTTAAGGTTATTTTTATTATTAAGGCCTTTCCTCTTTCGCGTTTGCTTTTTCATTTCATTCACTCCGGTTGAAATAAAAAGAAAATGATGGACAGTAGCTCGTGAAATATGAATTGCATCTTACGATTCTGTGAACTATAAGGATTATGTCAAAGGTT
>NC_051418.1:26636340-26636427 GCF_015228065.2 Penaeus monodon
CCTTTCATTATCTTTAAAACTATCCCAAAATTCACAGGGGAAGAAAAAATCAGCCTCGACATATGATTGGAACAAAACAGAGAGAGT
>NC_051418.1:26636455-26636771 GCF_015228065.2 Penaeus monodon
CATCTCCCCTCGCGTCTTCCTAGCGGAGCAGGACATCACTTCATCTTGACTGAGCGAAGGAGGAAGACGAACGACCGGGACACGAAAATAGACTGAGGCAATCGCTTCGGTCATAGCGGTGGCAGTGAGGAACTTAATCTACGGCTTCCTGGGTGGCTTCATTTACTCTTAGTGGATAGGTAACTTCTCGGCAAACACAGGTAAACACACCTACACAACAATGTTTTGTCATACCACTTATCAATGATGCTGCTCTACTCTAGTACCTGTCCGTCATGAGTGAAATATTGAAATTATAAGGATTGTCGACAAGAGC
>NC_051418.1:26636972-26637840 GCF_015228065.2 Penaeus monodon
CTGCGCATGATTTTTGGACCAAGCTGCACTTCGAATCCTGATGTGCCAAATTAACATTCCCTCCTTACAAGATCAAAGAGAGTCTTTGAAAAGTTTGTTAATAACATCGCGACGCCCGCAAGACATCGCGATCTCTTTCCAGATTTCCGTCTGTCTCTCCTTCCTTCCCTTCTAGAATGTGCCTCCCACGCCCTGTGTGTTAGAGTACCTCATCATGCCTGAAGAACTGAAGTCTCGTTGGGTGAGTAGTTTCAAGATGTATGTCGGATTTTTATGTATTTAAAAAAGTTCTCTCTCCCTGTTATTTTATCATTTAGAGCAAGCGAGGTCACTGATGTAACCCCAAGGCATTCATCTTTCCAGGAGTTACTATGAAAATCTTTCATATATATCTTCATTATTCCCGTTCCCCATTTTATCCTTATCCGTATCGTTAATCCGAGTTTTCCTTAACCCACCTTCTAACTTGCCAGGTCTTCACCATAATCAAGTAAAAACTTAATGAGAAACCTCTCTCTTGCATCAACACACACCATTCTCTTCACCTCCATTACTTACCATCATAAAGAATAAAATGCCCCCTCCTTTTGTTTCATTAATTGAAGAAAAGAATATATAGGCCAAATGAAAAGCGTTTTGTTGGCAGTTCCCGTCGAGGTAGTAACGACAGTCATGTCATTTAGTGCAAGAGAACGGTAGATGGAAGGAATAGAAGAACGGCAGAGAAAGAGAACGAAAGAACGGCAGAGAAAGAGAACGGAAGAACGGCAGAGAAAGAGAACGGAAGAACGGCAGAGAAAGAGAACGGAAGAACGGCAGAGAAAAAGAGAGAACGGAAGAACGGCAGAGAAAGAGAACAAAGAATAGC
>NC_051418.1:26637893-26638048 GCF_015228065.2 Penaeus monodon
ACGGAAGAACGGCAGAGAAAGAGAACAAAGAATGGCAGAGAAAGAGAACGAAAGAACGGGAGAGGAAGAGAACGGAAGAACGGCAGAGAAGGAAAACAAAGAACGGCAGAGAAAGAGAACGAAGGAACGGCAGAGGAAGAGAACGGAAGAACGGC
>NC_051418.1:26638180-26638429 GCF_015228065.2 Penaeus monodon
CGACCTTACGGCAAACTCCGCCGTGTATTTATGTCTACGATCCTGGTATTACCAATATTTCCTTCTTAAGAGTCAATCGACAGGATTCCCATCATAGCGCCCCCTCCCCCCACCCTCCCTACATCACCCCTCCCCCCTTTAACAGGTGTTCCCCTTGCGCTCGTGAGAAAGGAGAGCAGGATAACAGTTATAACGGGGTCGAGCTGGGGAAGGGGTGGGTGGGGATCAGGGGAAGCGGAAGTGGAGGGA
>NC_051418.1:26638539-26639173 GCF_015228065.2 Penaeus monodon
CTCCATACTCCCAAAACAATTCACTTCTCATTACAACGCTTCGCTCAACACTCACTTCCCTCTTCCTTAAAACTTCAAATCTACTCACTTCGTAATCTACCTCCACTGGACACGTCAAACAGCGAAGTTCCCTTGCATGACATTACGTTTGCATGACCCAACGTGACCTGACGATCCTCAGCATCCAGTGCATGGTGCGATGCCTACTCTAGCGAAATGTGGCAACGATCGTGATGAATGAAGCTTCGAATACCTTCATTTTCAACGTTTTCTGGGGAGGGGGGCATTTGTGATTGATTGTTGCAGGCATTGAGACAGTTGAATCAGGTATTGAATGTTCTTTTTCAGCATGCGTGTGCAATTTTGTCAGAGAAAAAGAAGAGTAAGTCCAGTAAGTGTAGCAAGGACCTGTGTTGCAAGTTCCAGTCCCATACTACACACTCGCATATGCCAATACCCTCCCTCCTGCCCATACCATACTCGGCATACTCGCTACCCCCCCCCCCCCCACCACTTTACTGCTCTTCCTCCTCTCGTCGCTCATAGAGATTCCTCTTTTTACCTCTATTATTATTGTAAGTTGGTATAATTGACAGGAGTACATGTTAATAAATAGCCTGATAGAGACATAGCT
>NC_051418.1:26639396-26639632 GCF_015228065.2 Penaeus monodon
ACTAAAATGTAAAGCACAGTAACAGGGTCATAAATATTTAAAGTCCTTGACGAAAAAGCGATAATAGTCCAGCTGAAACAGTAAAAAGAAGAAAAAAAGACTTTTTTCGGTAACAACTGCTCTTCTCGACCCCTTTTACTCTTGCACGTTACTCATTTAACTTTATTGGAAAACCTTTAATATGACTCATATTAGAAGACCGTGAGTTATATGTCACATATTTGGTGATAAAACTT
>NC_051418.1:26639858-26640162 GCF_015228065.2 Penaeus monodon
CACCTATTCATCAAATGTGTAAAGAAAATGACGTAAAGTAACTATCCTTTCTTCCTTCCATTTCGTATTGTTAAGATTATTCTAAAAATTAAATGATGAAGAAACGTCAGTCTCGGCATATGATCGGAACAAAACACCTTGTCTATCGCCTTCCATTTGGGCTTCTGACGGTGCAAAAGTGGCGTCCTCTCTGCCTGAGTGAGGGAGGAAGTCGAGCGAACAGGAAGCGGATACAAATTTAGGCAGTCACTTGGGTCATAATAGCTAAAGTAAGAAATTTCATGTGGCAATGGTTTATTAACGG
>NC_051418.1:26640314-26640390 GCF_015228065.2 Penaeus monodon
TACGTAAAGACATATAAATGATACACGTATATATACAAACTCTTTATATGCCTAAGCGCGAGCAGGCGTCTATGTG
>NC_051418.1:26640453-26640743 GCF_015228065.2 Penaeus monodon
CCTTTATCAAACCCATAGGAATGATCAAAATGATAACTTCACTTTCGGCAATCTATAATTCCTCTTAAGAAGCTCACGATCAAACAACGATTTGCTTCTGCGTTTGGCACAAAAGCTCATCCTGTTGCCAACGTCGACAGTGGCCTTTGTTGTCAATCCTCTGCGAGCTGTTGGCAGGAATTCGAAGAAGACGCCGCCGCTTCAGGGAGTGCCACTTCAGATTCAGAAATTGGTTATTGATTTCTCGAAGCTTCGACGTTGAGGCATCAGACACTTCCGCCTCTCCACCT
>NC_051418.1:26640778-26640896 GCF_015228065.2 Penaeus monodon
GAGGGGCTGGCACGGGGAAATATGCATGCGTGTCCAAGTGTTATTTTCACGTTAATCTTATGATCATAGCGTGGGAGTGACATGATCCTTATGTACACACATCAATATAGCTTGAAAT
>NC_051418.1:26642297-26642432 GCF_015228065.2 Penaeus monodon
TTCCTATTTCATGTTGATGATCTTCTATGTGGTCTGTGAAGAGTTCGTATAGCAATGATTTTCTACAAAATCTTATCCGCCCCGATATTCAGAAAAATGACCTTTTCTCTACATACTGTTTTTTTTTTAACTGTC
>NC_051418.1:26644119-26644421 GCF_015228065.2 Penaeus monodon
AAGACAACCCTACAGACCGACTGCTAGAGCCACAGAGAGGCCGAGAAAGAGGTCAGGTTAAAATGAAGAGAAAAGCGAATGTTGCTAGGGGCCGCCAGACGCTGGGGCGAAACCTTTCCTGATACATACACGTCACAAGTACTTTTAATCACCAACTTGTTAACAAGTTTTTTAATCACGTCCTATTTTTTGTCATAAACTTTTTTTTTGCCACTCTTGTTTCCCCCAAAGCGGCCTTTTAAGTTTAAATCCCCGCTTATATGAACTCTAGAGGATCTTTCTCTTAAAGTGGTTATAGAATA
>NC_051418.1:26644732-26644899 GCF_015228065.2 Penaeus monodon
TTTTATGGGAGACGTTGAGCGCGGTGAATCGTTGTCACGCTGCGACTGGAGTTCAATAGACGTGTGTTTGGCAATTTTAATTGTGATAGTAATGCTGATGGTATTTCGATAAGAGAACAGAATGATAACGATGATTATAACAGGAGGAACTACAAATACCGTGTCTG
>NC_051418.1:26646032-26646581 GCF_015228065.2 Penaeus monodon
AATATCCTCATGGGTTCTTGGCTTCATTAATTTCCTCCTGGATAAATTCGCAAGATAATTACATAAAGCCACAAACTCTGATGCGAACTTTTAACCTTTAGGGCTGATGGACAGTGGAACAAGAATTTTTATGCGTCTTGCATAAAAAAATAGATACTTTTAAAAATCTTAAAGTGGTTATTCGCATTTTTTTTTGTTTGTTTGTTCGATTAGAAACAGCTTGCTACCTTTTTTTCGAAATTTTAAACTCTTTTTTTTCTTTTTTTTGTTGTTGTTCAAAGATTAATTTTTTGTTTGTAACTCCATGATTACTTTCGCAATAAAAATTACTTTTTTCTTTTTAATCTCTGCAAGATTTCGTTACAAAACACATGATAAAGTGGTGGTGTAGATCATGGCAAAAAGAGCGGAAAAAGAGCGAAAATGTGCTCGACTCTTTGGTGCAAATGAACAAGTCTAACGAAACAAATGAGCGCTTTACTCCGTGAACTCCCGCTAAGTGAACGCGGCTGCTTCTCCTTTAGCGGGATATCCGTAATGTTGGCGGGA
>NC_051418.1:26647479-26647657 GCF_015228065.2 Penaeus monodon
GCTTTCCGCCATCTCGTTTTTAAAACAGTTTACCCCACTTTTTTAAAACCTCACGTGTATGTGTGTGCCTAGCCTACCGTGAAAGCCTGTTATGTTGTGGCAAAATTTCTTAAGCCTGACAAAGGTAATTACCGGTCTAAAGTTTGGTTCGGGTCCGATAGGTTGAAGTTTATAAATA
>NC_051418.1:26647878-26647952 GCF_015228065.2 Penaeus monodon
TTCTGCGCTTTGCGGGAGGGTGTTTTTCTCTAATAATTAACAACTTTAAGGGATTTTGACTTGAAATCTTGGGC
>NC_051418.1:26648215-26648391 GCF_015228065.2 Penaeus monodon
TGTAATCTATATCCGATATCTCTTAGGCATGTAAGCAAATGTTGAAAAAAAAAGTGCGTATCTCCTCTTGCTTGTATTACTGGGAAAAAAACTAGATTTCTTACGTCAATAAATGTTTCATTACAGTTGTAGTGATAACACAAACGCGCATATACACTAGCAAATAAAGTCATTAG
>NC_051418.1:26648430-26648582 GCF_015228065.2 Penaeus monodon
GCTGATGCATTAAAAAAATATATATATTTGTAAGTCAGTCATTAATATGCAAAACAGCATAAAGGGCTTTTATATTAGACTTTTTAAAATGTTTCCATGGATGTACTCAAAGGCAATCTATTGCATATACAAGGATGGATTAAAAATGGATA
>NC_051418.1:26649494-26649833 GCF_015228065.2 Penaeus monodon
ACGCACAGTATTCACAACATGAGCAATCTTGCCGAATTTTTGCAGCATCATACCACACTCATATATCAAACACGCAACCATTTACCAGGCGCAACCACACAATACGTGTACACTATTTACAGCATACCACATCTCGCCTCAAAAATGTGGGGCGTACCATGATAACCTGCCCGGTGATTTTCTTCCCTCGATATTGGTAATCTTGAGAGATCGACATTATCAGGCGTGATATAGACTCGCCAAGGTCTTAAGATTCTGCGGGATCTCTTAATCATAGCTCGGTGGGGGGAAAGGGGGGTGGGGACGGGGGAGAGGGGTGGGAGGGAAGAGGAGGATGGT
>NC_051418.1:26651445-26651865 GCF_015228065.2 Penaeus monodon
ATTTCCGTAAGTGCAGATATACAAATGAACTCCATCCAAAAGCGTCATATAACCATCTAATCCATGCAGCCATCTTCCCTTTCCGTTAGCTAAGAAGCTTAATCAATTTTCCGCAAGAGTTGCGTTGTCTTCGTGACACCATCATCGTTTGCTGTTTCCCTTCTCCTCATTTTTTTTCTCATCATTGTCATTACGTGTTTCTCCTCTCCTCCTTTTCCCCCTCTCTTCTACTATTGTGTGTTTCTCCTCTTCCGTTTCTTTCTCTTCTCAATTCCTCGTGTTATTTTCGTCTGTTACTCGAGACATTGATGTGGGTGATTTATTACGTTGCCTGATGCCGTATTATGTCTGGGTCATTGCCACCTCGTTGGTAATTGAGTGGCAGCTTCGTCTAGTAGAAGGATTGGCTAGGTTTTATTA
>NC_051418.1:26652206-26652465 GCF_015228065.2 Penaeus monodon
CAGACTCTTCACACACGAAAAACAAAAGAGAAATAATCATTCACTGAAGGAAGAACCTTCAGACAAGAAAAGAAAAGTCGGTAAAAAAGAAAGAACAAAAAACTTTCAGAAGCTACTAATCACGCTCAGAACGGGAAGCTGAAACTGCCACGAAAGTTTGATAGCCACTTCAACTAAACTGCAAAATAAGAACAGCGTAATGTACCAAGGGAGAGGGGTAATAAAAGGGGAAGAGGCACAGGAAGTGAAGGAGAGGACA
>NC_051418.1:26652966-26653102 GCF_015228065.2 Penaeus monodon
CTGTTGGCACCTTTTTCAGGGAGTGCCACTTCAGATTCAGAAATTGGTTATTGATTTTTCGAAGCCTCGAGTCCCGACGGTGAGGAATCAGACACTTCCGCGGCTTGGGGGGGAGGGTTGGCATGGGAGAAAATGT
>NC_051418.1:26653159-26653401 GCF_015228065.2 Penaeus monodon
CAATTGCCTTTTGTTCTATCTTTTCTAGAAATTAAATACAACAACCTCTCATAATTATGTTCAATGTTATCCTGTCTTCTATAATACATTTCTGTCTAAATATTCCATAATTGTAACAACACTTTTGTTACGTTTTCTTATTCTGGACGCTATAAGTGTGTATTACGTTAACTTGTGTGTATAAGTGTGTATTACGTTAAATTGGCTATCCTACATTACGAAAAATGCTGATTTTTTAAAAA
>NC_051418.1:26653428-26654594 GCF_015228065.2 Penaeus monodon
ACGTAAAACACTGTTGCAATTTATGTGTGACATTTCATAAATTTGTAACAAATAATGTTCAGTTTCTGTGTACTGATAACTAAATATATTGTTTGGAAAGTACCAGAAATGCTGCGCAAGTAATAATCCTTGGATTCGAAATGATACACGCTATCAGTAAAGCATTTTTTCTATTAGAATAATATCAGGGTAGTACAAATAGATACAAAAAAACACACTAGAATTTATGGTCAGATAAGGTAGCAAATCTCATGGCCACAATATTCCATAAAGAATAACTAAGGATAATAAACAGGTAGATACGTTTATTTTGGTCAATAAATCTCGGAACTTGGTATCGATGACACATTTTCTATTGAGATTAATAACTGAAGCTTTATATCATTACTGTAACTTATTTCACTCAGGTAGGTTAATAAGAATTGAATAACAATCAACGAGATTTCCAAGGTTACGCACTATAATACCACTTTTGCCACGGATATCTAGGCATATAAGTCTCCGACCCGGTAGCTTACCACCCCGTATATCGAAACGCGGCGTGTATATCCGTAGAGTTACACACCGATTTTCCGTCCTGACAGAAAAAAATAACTAAGGTTAGGGACGCAGGACATGGAATGAAGCCAAACTTCTAAGTCATATTGCTCATGGCAAGTATGAAGGTTGACTTTAACTTGATAATATGAGACTAGATAAATAATCCTGAATATACAGAAAAAAACGTAAATATTTTCCTGTTATTGTTGTAGCAAGACTGAGAGAGGAAAAGAGGGAGAGAACGATGTACAGGATGTGTAGGTACGATGTTTGAATGTTGTTGTCACATATGCATAAATCATGCATCATTAACAGAAGGACGAATATGCTTTTAAGATAGGTGACCTTGCTTTAATTTAAGTCATGGCTAATACTAGGAATCAATATTGTCGAGAGGAGTAAACAGGCGTCCACACTTCATTCTATTTCAAGGCACGCTCCTTCACTCCTCAGCAGTATCTGCAGCGTGTGTTGGGTAAAAATGAATATTCTTGGAGGCTCCATTGCGAGTCCTTTACGTCTTCAGAAATCTTTGGCAAGCATTGATTCTGGAGACGCATTGTGGAACGGAAGGTCTGTTTGTAGATCGTCTTGGATAGGTATTTCATCAACACTAAGCACGTACG
>NC_051418.1:26656160-26656501 GCF_015228065.2 Penaeus monodon
GAACTATCTTCCTTGCGCAAATACTGATACAGCGACGACAACATTAAGAACATTCTGTTTCCTTATTTTTATGTGTAAGAAAACTTATTTCCCATTACCCCAAATACATCTGTAAGAGAAAGAAAAGGGTACAGACTAAACAGTAAGAATAAGGTTTCATGTTGACGCGGCTTTATGAATGTGGTATGACTCAGAAACTGTTGTGCAATGTCCACATGGCCGGGATTAAGGTAATGCTAAGCTAATAATGATACACAATGACAGAGGAGAATAATAATAACCAAGAAGGGGATTTAATACCTGGAATGTTTGATGGAAACATACTCCCACTCTCCTTTCTA
>NC_051418.1:26657003-26657591 GCF_015228065.2 Penaeus monodon
AGCATAAGACAGAAACATTGGCTAATATCACATCAGACATCAAGATGATTACAGGCAGGGAAGGAGGGCCCTTAATGCAAGAACCATTATCTCTAATGCAGGACACAGTCATCAATAACATTCTTTTTTTTGTCTGTAGTAATAATATAGAAAAGGTACTTCGAGGCAGTCCAATACAGACAAGTCAGTAGGACCGATTCAGACTTCAGAATTTAGAATTAGACCCATTTTACTCCCAATGGATACACACGTGAATTGTAGAAGATGCAGTGAAAGTATCAATCTCTGCTATCAATATTTCATCCGACTCAATGACTTAGACTTCCAAAATCAATCGGAGAAACTATTATCTCGGAACAAACGGACTTGCCATTTCTGAAGAAATATTCGAAACGCAAATCCTTTAACTCTCCGTCGTGTGCCTTTAATCAATACTTCATATATTGTCCAATGATTGATACATTCTCGCATTTATATCGGTATGTAAGTATCAATCTTCTAATGAGAATATAGTGAGTGATAGTTTTCTTATTGAGAATTTAGATCTAGATTTTAAATCTGCGGTTGAATTATTAGCGAAATAGTTAA
>NC_051418.1:26657618-26658706 GCF_015228065.2 Penaeus monodon
AAAAAAAACGAGAAGGCTTTTCATTTATCTTTTATTCATGTATTTTTCCGGTTAATCATAAAGACCGATAACGTATCATATTCCTTAGTAAATAGTGAACGAATCGAATTCATACAAATAAGGGTTGATATAAAAAGCGTAGCAAAACTCACACCAAATATATCGAATATAAAGAAGTAAATGTTTTTTTTTTATATAAATGTTTTTGTAACAAAAAGAAAAATCTAGCCATTAATATTTCTACAGGAGAAAGGATGCTGAATTAAGTAAACTATCTACGGCCTATTTACATTACAAACAGACAGACTAATGGAAAACGTGAGTATGTAATGTACATACTCACTAAAACTCCAAATCTTTCATCGTCATTTAATTTTTTTTCTGTGATAAGTTCCTTAAATTACCCATCAAACTTCAGAGGAAGACGGGGAAGAAAACTGATTTTCTTTTTCTGTATTTTGAAGTTAGTTCCCAATGACACGTGAAAAGGCAATTTCGTGCAACACTTCAAACTCTCTGTCAATCAAAGAAAGCAGATTGATTCTTAGCTACAAGAAGACTCTAAAAAGTTTATTTCTTTCAGGCGAGGAAACTTGAAAGAAAAGATTTTCTCTGAAAATTTCTTGTCCCACTCGCTGTCTGTTCTTAATCGTAATTTCGTGAGAATGTGTACTAGTTTATATGAGTATTGGGTTCGTAGAACTAATTTAACAGAGCAGCCAAGTTTACCATTAATTTATCCTTTATGAATAAATAAAGAAAAAAACACTAATTTTTCAGCTAAAACTCACTTGCAGCATATAGTACTGTTCAAGTATTGATATCATCAGTAAACTCGCCGGTAAATGAATATTGATGTTATAACTATTCATCAATCACAGTTGCTAACATCTGGAATCATAATATCAGAAGACAACAATATTACTGTATCATGTAACGGACATAAAACCCAAAATTCAAAATGAGGCAAATGAGCAACACTCTTATATTATAACAGTTATTGAAGTGTTTTTTTTTCAGGTATTTCTTATTTCTTTTCCTGTCGCACTGGATTATTGCATCAGCAACAAATGCAAAAACAAATGCCT
>NC_051418.1:26658888-26659542 GCF_015228065.2 Penaeus monodon
TTGCCTATAATCGAGATAAATATATATTTATTTATTAGAAGAAAGTTAGTATAGTTATGCTTTGATATATGACGTGATTATATATACACACTTGAGAAAATGGTGTTGTCAAGCATTTATGCTAATCTTACATAAACTTAATAAAAGCGATTCTTCAGTAATGTTCTTGTTTTGTCATAACATCATCATTCATCAATGAAATCTTCTGAGATGATGAAACATATAACGAAAATAAAATAAAATAGAATATAAAAAAGTAAGCCTGTATTTCTTCCTTTTTCTTCAATATCTATTAGATAGATATTGACCTTGACATTCGCCCAATAAATAAACACAGCAACAAATCAAAAAACTTATTAGTATTTGGGAATGGTAGAATGTCAATAGTTTTAATAGAACGAATTTTAAAACTTTCAGTCCGTACTCTGAAGTGAAGAATAAAGGTCATTAATGAACTTTAATTAGTAGATATTGCAATAATTAGTAATTTTTTTTTTCACGTGGTTAGTTTCTTTCCATAAACAGCCAGGCTTGTGTATAAAAAATCGTCTATTGCTTAATAGCTTCTAAGTCCCCTCTCCGTCTCTTTGGCTTTCTACTTATTTCTAATATCTGTCTGTCTTTTTACTTCTGTTATCATTCTGTCTAAGTATC
>NC_051418.1:26659589-26659785 GCF_015228065.2 Penaeus monodon
TTACCCTTCTCTCACTGCCTCTGTACGTCTCTCTCCTTGTTCTTTTTTATCTTTATTTTTACATGTTTACCTTTGTCTCTTTCAGGTGAAGACCATGAAATCTTAAATAAAAAGAAAACGGAATCTATATGATGAACTACTGATTATCCAACCATTTCCTGTCAAATCCATTTATTCTATTCATAATGGAAGATTC
>NC_051418.1:26660477-26660734 GCF_015228065.2 Penaeus monodon
TTCAGAGCTATGTTATGCTATTTTCTCTTCGCCATAATTCCTTCTTGTATTTGAGATGAAATCATATACTTATCTCTACTTACCTATTCATGTCCAAAACGGAATCCTTTGGTTTGCTTCCCAATACAGTATTCCAAGAACTGTAGTTATATCTTCATCATAGATACGTATATATGTATCAAATAGAGATTAATATTTCATCTGATTTAGAAAACAGATTATATGTGTATTTCCTCTCATGGCCTGATGATGGACTG
>NC_051418.1:26660904-26662001 GCF_015228065.2 Penaeus monodon
GTTCACGAAAAAAGCACTATTTATTTCTGTCATCGCTTCAACTGACTCGTCTATGCTGTCCATTAGTATCATTCCGGATAAAGGGAGTCAAATTTAGCATGGTGTTGTATAGCGGAACAAAGTGACATTTTAGGATGATTCTACTCTTACAATGTCTTCAATTTATTCCCTACGGATGATTAGGGCATTTATCCTTCCTGAGATACGGCATTTTTACGTCCAATCAGTATTTACCCAGACCTCTTCAATAAGTAAATTCCGGGACAGTAATCTTGCTATAAGAGAAACGTATAGGATTTCCTGGGCAGTTAAATAGTCAGGATTTCGAATGTCAAGAATAATTTTCATTTCTCAAACTGAAGACCGGAGGGTGATTAGCTTGAATTCCGGATTAACATTACGAATACAAAAACGTGCTATCTTTACTCTCGCATTTGCTACATTAGCTCACCTTTCGTTCATAATTTTTCTTCTTAAATCCAACGTATATTTCATTTCGAACGTTTCTGTTATCTATTTATTAACTCGCTCATTTAATCCAACGTACATTTCACTCCGAATGTTCCTATTATCAATTTATTAAGTCGCTCATTTAAGTATTTAGCATTAAAAAAAAATCATTTGTCTTGTATAGATTTTTTTTTGGGGGGGTGATAATGCCTTGATCTGAATTCGAATCTTAGAGCAATCAAGGGTCCTTATCTTATTAAATAATCACCACAAGCCCATAATACTTGTTTTTTTTCTCTCTAAATGAAGATATACTTTACTACCACACTCTCAGGTCTCAGAGGAACATTATCCCCGTCTGGTATTCTGGTATTTAAAGGTCACGTAAAATTTTCATAGTACGACACACCCAATCCGCAATTCTTGACTCACTACCATATATAATTTTCGAATAAAAACACACTGAATCTGAAATTAGTTCAAAGTCGATTCTTCCATAAAATATTCACGTAACTGGTCATTAGATTCATTTGCCATTCACTAAAACGCTCATTTGTTTTTGACTATGAATGACCCTGTCATGGTGGTAGTTTTGCTGTGTTTTACTTTTTACGTAATTTTAATCTGATATATTTTTTTGTTTTACG
>NC_051418.1:26662513-26662771 GCF_015228065.2 Penaeus monodon
CCAGTCTATCATCATGCTTTCAATTTTGTACCTATAATATTCACAAAGTATATAGAAAAGAGAGAAAATTCATGTATTGAATGTCTGTCTTACAAAATACAGGCTGTCAGCGAGCGATTGAGCTTCGGCATAACATTCATAAAATATAACATCAACTTTTCCTAGATTCGTTGGAATATAAAACACAGTCTTGGGAACAGAAAATTCTAGTGGCATATATGTTTAAACGCTCTTGAAGTTCTTTGCTTGTCTGAAAAT
>NC_051418.1:26662898-26664665 GCF_015228065.2 Penaeus monodon
TAACTCAAAGCTCATTATAAATTAATCATGACTCCCGCATGGCAAACACAAGGTCAGCGCTCGGGGCACACATGTTCAACATACATGACTAAAACATGAACTCCCTCTAGCTATGTCATAACCATATGATCGCCTCATAACCAACTCACAACCAACATATGGCACATCATAACGACTGTATCATATATCCCCAAATAACTACCTCATAACCCCAACAACCAGGACACAATCCCTCATAACGATTTCACACGCTCTCATAACCACCACCTGTTCCTCATAACAACTCCCTACCCCCTTATAATCCTCACATGACCCGCTCATTACGTCTAAACCTCATAAGCAACCAACCCCAAACATGAGCCCTTCACAACCTCATAAATAACCCCTATCCTGAACCCGCTCCTCAAACCTCCTTCATGAAACTCTCATTGCCTCATAATCACCAGCATGGCCGCCTTCAAAGCGTCATAACCCCTACTTGACCCCTCATAGCATCATGACTCATACATGACCCCCTCATAGCCTTATAATACCTATGATAACACCCTAATACCATAATCCCCTCATAACAACTATATGACTTAACCTTATAACACTTACATGCCTCCCTCATAACAACGATATGTCCTCATATCCCCTACATGACACCCTCTATTAATTATATGACCTCATAAACCCTACTTAACCTCCTCATAACACTTATATGACACCCTCATAACCTCTACATAATCCTCTCCTATTAAGCTAACTATACGACCTCATAGGCCCAATTCAATCCCTTCATAACACTTACATAACTCCCTCATAACAACTATATGTCCTCATATCCCCTACATAATCCCCTCCTATTAAGTTAACTATATGACCTCATAAACGCCCTCATAACACTTACATTACTCCCTATAACAACTATAACGTCCTCATTTTCTCCTACATGCCCCCCTCCTGTTAACTCTATGACCTCATAAACTTAACCCCCTCATAACCCCTACATGACCTCATAAACTTAACCCCTCATAACCCCTACATGACCCCTCCAAACACCTCTCACCCCCTTCCGCAGCGAAAGCCTGAGTTGAACGCCGAGACACGTAATTAACCCTTCGGCGGAGGGATCGAAAGGGCGATAATCTCGAGAAGCTTTTTCCTTTTTTTTCCCCCCTCGGCGATAAATATCCGTTTCCTTTGGGCGATATTTCCCCTCTGCCACGTCTGCAGACTTCCCCTTCCCTCCCCTTTCCCCGTAACCCCTCACCCCCCCCTGTCCCCACTCCCCCCCCGCCCCGCCACCGCTCGAACCGTACCCGGAAATAAATCCAGCAAAACGGTTGCCGGCGGGTGCTTGATTCCTTTCTTAATAACGCCCGTAAAAGTTAATTGACCGACATATCACGTTACTGGTCCGGCTGGATAGGGGAGGGGTATGGGAGGGGTATAAGAGGGGTATGGGAGGGGTGTGGGAGGGGTATGGGAAGGGTATGGGAGGGGTCTGGAAGGGGAAGGGGAGGGGTATAAGAGGGGTATGGGAGGGGTGTGGGAGGGGTATGGGAAGGGTATAGGAAGGGCATGGAAAGGGTATGGGAAGATCTGAGAAGGGTCTGGAAGGGGATGGAGAGGGGTATGGGAGGGGTATGGGAAAGGTTTGGGAGGGGCGGGAAGGGTGTGAGAGGGGTATAAGAGGGGTATGAGAGGGGTATAGGAGGGGCATGGAAAGGGTATGGGATATGGGAGGGGTATGGGAGGGATCTGAGAAGGGTATTGGAGGGG
>NC_051418.1:26665452-26665620 GCF_015228065.2 Penaeus monodon
TTAACTGTTTTCCGGATAATCGCATAACCCGCTTATTTGCATAGAATTCCCAAAAGCCAAAACCATTTACCATAGATTCCATTGAATATTCAAAGGATTTTCTCGATACCTGCACCAAAATTTTGCAGTACAATAGGCCCTTTTTATAAATTTTTCAATAGAGGTTTG
>NC_051418.1:26665836-26666197 GCF_015228065.2 Penaeus monodon
CTATAAACCTTGAAATATCAATCAAACTGACTTCATGACTGGAATATAACATTTACACCAATAACACAACCATTTACAACAGCTCTAATAACACACCTTCGTGAAAAGAAGATAAAAAAAGAAAGTGCCTCCATGCAATTCAAAATAAGTCAGTTTCCCCCGAAATCCGCCAAAACTACCTTCCCAGCATGAACTTTAAAAGCAATTATTTCTTTCTTTTTTTTATCTCGAGTGTTAAAGCTTTTAATTTCGAGGACAAGAATTTTACCGAGCGGTTTCCGGATTGATGTGGAAAGCTTAATTGTTCAGTAGAATTGTACTTCATTTGAAGGCTGTTTGTGGATGGCGTGGAGTTCATTGC
>NC_051418.1:26666313-26666500 GCF_015228065.2 Penaeus monodon
TTAATTACAAAAGCAGAAAAAAAATAGAGGGGGAGGGGGGAAGGGCAAGAGAGATAAAGCCTAGGAGAAAAAGAAGACAAAGAGACATAAAGATAAGCAGACATAAACGGGGCATAAAAAGTACGCGATAAAAAAGTACAGAGGGCTGTCAGCCAGGAGTTGCTGTGACAAATCCCCTATTGTTTAT
>NC_051418.1:26666632-26666983 GCF_015228065.2 Penaeus monodon
CCTTTGTCCCCCCTCCCTCCCTCTCTCTCCATCTCTCCCCTCATTTCTCTCCTTCTTTCGTACCTCAACGCTTCCATTCCTCTCTCAACACTCTCGTACTTTCCCCTCTCCTCCCTCATTCCCTCGTTCCTTCCCTCACCCATTTCCCTGGCGGAGCAAATCCATTTCACACAAAAATGGTCTTTATAATGATTGCTTTGCTTACTGCGCATCAGTCGCCATTCTCTCTGTTCACTGCGCTGTATCAGACTCGTTAACTCACCTCGTTAATCATAATTGTATGCTGGAGCGACGTGCCTCAATATCTGGATATCTCCGCAGAGACAACACTTTGAAACAATTTTCTTTTTG
>NC_051418.1:26667146-26667441 GCF_015228065.2 Penaeus monodon
TAGACTGATATACATGAATAGACAGATGAGTGGATAATTATCCAGCTACAGGTAGACAGACTAATAGATAAAGAAACACAAATATATAATGAAATAGGTACCCACGCGTGCCTATGTGTATTTGTGTTTATTTGTGCCTTCCGAATCACATAGTACTTAGAGTGATCACTTATGTGCAATCACATTCAAATTTCCAGGTGATGTTTAGAAGGATGTTGGTTTTTCTGTTTATCTTGAATATTAAGGGAGAAATTCCTTTAAAATGAAACACTGATTTTCCCTTTTGACTTGCATC
>NC_051418.1:26667824-26668042 GCF_015228065.2 Penaeus monodon
CAAATTCTACTTGATAAATAACAATACTTGGGTGATATAGCTTAATAAAGTCTGAAAGAAAATTTGCATATAAGATATTGGCTTGATGCACCAGCTTTTGTGAAAGATAAAAATTTTCAACAGCATTACTAACAAAACTTGCATACAGGTAGAGTAGAAAGTATACGCACGTTGAATTTAAACACACGCTATCGTACAATTTTTTTTTCTACTTCAGC
>NC_051418.1:26668077-26668156 GCF_015228065.2 Penaeus monodon
ATCAATGTAAAATGTTTAATACACAAAAGATCATGTACAGAAGCTCTGTTAAAAAAGAAAAGAAAGAAAAAAGTAAAGC
>NC_051418.1:26668458-26668576 GCF_015228065.2 Penaeus monodon
TCAAAGAAATGATCGTGTACAGGTAAGAAAGGTAACAGCTATGTTAGCTTTGTTCAATACTCCCTATCCTTTATGAATCTGGAAAGCTAATTGAGGATATGAAAGGCTTAATGAAATG
>NC_051418.1:26668619-26668803 GCF_015228065.2 Penaeus monodon
TCTTTAAGGACGAAAAACTTTACACAATTAGTGTTGTATTGAAGTTATTTTCTTATAAATAAACAGTACCTTAAACAGAATGAAGACGATATGCATTCGTTTCAATGTTAACGATAACTGAAATTAAAATCACAAACAGGATTTTTTTCCTTGCGAGGAAGAGGGCATAAAAACGAAAGATAAG
>NC_051418.1:26668846-26669052 GCF_015228065.2 Penaeus monodon
TGCACTAACCTTTAGTACATTTTTCCAACCATACTCTAAATAAAACCGAACGATAAGAAAATGAGATAAGAAAATGAGATAAGAAAGTGATTTAAGAAACTGAGATAAAAAGCGAGACAAGATGATGAGATAAGAACGTGAGATAGGAAAATTTAGATAAGAAACTGAGGCAAGACACTGAGATAAGAAACTGAGATAAGAAACTA
>NC_051418.1:26669123-26670216 GCF_015228065.2 Penaeus monodon
CTGAGATAAGAAACTGAGATAAGAAACTGAGATAAGAAACTGAGATAAGAAACTGAGATAAGAAACTGAGAAAAACTGAGATAAGAAACTGAGATAAGAAACTGAGATAAAAAAATGAGATAAGAAACTGAGACAAGAAACTGAGATAAGAAACTGAGATAAGAAACTGCGATAAGAAACTGCGATAAGAAACTGAGATAAGAAACTGAGATAAGAAACTGAGATAAAAAACTGAGATAAGAAACTGCGATAAGAAACTGAGATAAGAAACTGAGAAAGAAACAGAGATAAGAAACGGAGATAAGAAACTGAGATAAGAAGCTGAGATAAAAAACGGAGATAAGAAACTGAGATAAGAAACTGAGATAAGAAACTGAGATAAGAAACTGAGATAAGAAACTGAGATAAGAAACTGCGATAAGAAACGGAGATAAGAAACTGAGATAAGAAGCTGAGATAAGAAACTGAGATAAGAAACGGAGATAAGAAACTGAGATAAGAAACTGAGATAAGAAACTGAGATAAGAAACTGAGATAAGAAACTGAGATAAGAAACTGAGACAAGAAACGGAGATAAGAAACTGAGATAAGAAGCTGAGATAAGAAACTGAGATAAGAAACTGAGATAAGAAACTGAGATAAGAAACGGAGATAAGAAACTGAGATAAGAAACTGAAATAAGAAACTGAGATAAGAAACTGAGATAAGAAAATGAGATAAGAAACTGAGATAAGAAACTGAGATAAGAAACTGAGATAAGAAACTGAGATAAGAAGCTGAGATAAGAAACTGAGATAAGAAACGGAGATAAGAAACTGAGATAAGAAACTGAGATAAGAAACTGAGATAAGAAACTGAGATAAGAAACTGAGATAAGAAACTGAGATAAGAAACTGAGATAAGAAACTGAGATAAGAAACTGAGATAAGAAACTGAGATAAGAAGCTGAGATAAGAAATTGAGATAAGAAACTGAGATAAGAAACTGAGATAAGAAACTGAGATAAGAAACACAGACCGATAAGAAACGCAGGCCAGAGAGAGAACAAAGGTTCGTGGAAAGGGAAAACGGGAGATAAACGGAGGAAGTGTAT
>NC_051418.1:26670643-26670974 GCF_015228065.2 Penaeus monodon
TCTAGATAGATAGTTGATTTTAGTGTCTAAAGTGTTTTTCTTTGTTCTCCTGTGCATTTCTAAATGAGAAGAGAGAAGGAAACTACCAAAAAAAAGAAAAGAAAAAGAAGAGAAAGAAGGAACTGATGAAAGAGTAGGAAAGAAGAAGGAAGAAAGTAAAAAAAAGAAGAAGAAAGTGAAATAAAAGACATAAAAAAGAAAGAATGTGGAATCTACAGAAAGAAAAATGTAGGGGAAAAAAAGCAGATAGACAGCAAGAAAACAGAAATACAAAGACAACGAAAATGAAAAACATGAAAAAGAAGAAAAGCCTTACCCCCCTCCCCCCCCC
>NC_051418.1:26671099-26671165 GCF_015228065.2 Penaeus monodon
CGGTCCGCTACATCAGTACGAAGCCACTCGCGCCTCGTCCCTTTGGCTCGCGGACAAAAGGTATTC
>NC_051418.1:26672044-26672129 GCF_015228065.2 Penaeus monodon
TTACCCCATCACACGTCGGAGAGCGAGAATGTGTCGGAGGCAACGAAGAGGAAACAAGAGATCGATTATAGAAAACAGAAAGCCA
>NC_051418.1:26672202-26672476 GCF_015228065.2 Penaeus monodon
GAGGAAGCGCCGCGCGAGATAACGGATATCTGGCTTGAGAAACAAAGTGGGAATCTTGGCTGCTGCCTTCTGCCTGCTCATGACTGTCACAAAAGATCTCAACGGGCAGTAAGATATGTAAATCAGGAGAAAAGTGCGCCTCATCCTGATTTGAGGCGCTTGCAAAAGGAGGGAAAAATATGAAGGAGTTCTAATGCATGGTGCTTTTTTTTTCTGCATAATTTATATTAGATATCATTTACACTACATGAGTATGTATACTGTCAATGGTTAG
>NC_051418.1:26674346-26674540 GCF_015228065.2 Penaeus monodon
CTTATTTCTTTCATATTCTATACCAAGACCATAAAAAAAATGAAATCAGAAAGGCATGTTTTCTCTTCATCTTGGCTGAAATACACCTAAAAGATTTCGACTGGTTTTGTAAAAAAAATTGTGACTCGTGTCGGCAAAGACACCTATTCACACCGACGCTTACAAAAACTGCTTTTTGATATACAATAATGCAT
>NC_051418.1:26674659-26674851 GCF_015228065.2 Penaeus monodon
TTCGTACACCCAATCAGTGCGGGCTGTCTGTGTACATGGTTCTAATGAGAAAGTCTATATTTTCCTTTTACTTCGTTATATTGAAAGTGAAGTGGTGATAATATTATAAGACAACGTTTGGTTTATAGTAATGGAAACAATACTGATGATATGAATTAATTGCTAATGAGCATATGATACGTCATAAAGATA
>NC_051418.1:26674927-26675043 GCF_015228065.2 Penaeus monodon
ATAAAGTCCTTTTCTGTCTGTCTATTCACAAAGGTTTCCTTATTTCTATTTAGTATTTTTTTTCGTTTCCTCCGCACTCTAGATTCCTCGATCTCTTTGATTTTCTATTTTCCTTT
>NC_051418.1:26675552-26675847 GCF_015228065.2 Penaeus monodon
AGCGCATAAGAGTTCGCACTAAGAACCTGTTTACCCTCACCTCCTTTCCGGATGGTCGTGCGAGGCGTGGCTGTCGGCAGCAAGATGAGCCGTACAAGCACCGAGATCGATTGTGAACCTCCCCCCCCCCCACCTCCTATCCTTCCCCCTTTTGAACCTACCATCCTCCTCCTTCCCCTTCTTCGAAAACTTATCTTGATCCATCTCGCCTCTCCTGATCCATCCTCTTCCTCCTGTCCCTGTTCTCCGCAGCCTCTTTCCCTTCCAGTATGAATCTACTTTGACCCCTATCATG
>NC_051418.1:26675992-26676198 GCF_015228065.2 Penaeus monodon
CTAACAACAATGTCAACACAGCCATAAAAGCACATTGCGATGGCGAGCGAGCCTGCACCATGGGAAAGGCCATATGGTAGATCTTCACATGATAAACAGCAAACGCTTTTCCTTTTTTCGTTAATTCCAAACGTGAAAGAAAGAGAGACCGAGAAAAATAGAGGATACGGTGCATAGATAATACGTTATAATAAGATAAAATATTT
>NC_051418.1:26676248-26676603 GCF_015228065.2 Penaeus monodon
TGTTTTTCATATATGAAACTGGAAAAAAGTAGGTTATGGTGTATGAATATGGGACTTATTGAAAGGGATTTGTACTTGTCTGTCATAACATGATATTAAAGAGCTGCAATGCATTAATATGGTTACGCTATAACGGGGAATTAGAACAAGGAACGGCCGTTGTACTCCCGTTGAATCCTCGCTAGTCCCTGTTATGGGTGAAAGGCGAAGGGGCACTACAGTGGGAGTCCTATAAGGGAAGGCTTTAAGGGTGATTGTGAGTACCCTGAAATTGTGGGTGTAATTCATGTTATGTTCTTGTACGTCCACTGTGTTGTTATTAATGAACTGCTGCGAGTTCTGGAAACCATAATGT
>NC_051418.1:26676772-26677263 GCF_015228065.2 Penaeus monodon
CCTGCATAACCCAGAAGCAGCATGGCAACGTTGTGATGTCTCCTGTGCTGTTCATTAACTGAACGCCAACGATTATTTACAGACCCGAAAAAATAACGATTTTAGTTCTTTCTTTCGAATCGCTCCTTTCACATACAAAATAAACGTTAAAATGATGTTTTAACAAAAAATTATTAAAACTCAAATGGCCCAGATAATCGCTTTGTAATGTTGTCCTTGGCAAACGATAACCAAGACGTGCGCTGGCACAAACACGCACATATATATTCAGGTATTACCGTAGAAACAACCTTGTAATTAAACACAAACAGATACTGACACAGAAGCATGAATACAGTGCGCCCCACAGCTGGCAGAAATGGATGCCATATTAATCTCTGTTGCGATTTTCACTAGTGGACCTTGGTTGAAGGACAGATACCAGACATTGTCAGCTTTACCTAGTATCAAAAACGTCACAAAATAGTTTCTAGAAAACTTTGTTGAGTATT
>NC_051418.1:26677336-26677532 GCF_015228065.2 Penaeus monodon
ATTCTGCTGATGTTGGATTTCATCACTAATATTATCTTTTTATGTCATCTGAATTTTATTTATTATTAATATTTTTTCGATTTTTTTCTCCTCTCCTTAGAAATTCTTGGATGTTAGTGTCAGGTCTGAACGCCTACTCCAAGTCTAACCTGTGACTTGAGAAGATGCAATGTTCTTTGTGTATGATAGTTGATCA
>NC_051418.1:26677598-26677958 GCF_015228065.2 Penaeus monodon
TCAGATTAATTAAAGTATTTTTGCGCTGTGTAACGTCCTTGTTTCAAAGGTTTGGAAACTCCTTTTACAAAGACTCGAATCTATTTGACAAGAGACCGATACCTGTTAAAGATCCGATGTTCTTTGTAGTCGAGTATTACTCTGATTAGAGAAAATAATTCACAAATGCTTTTGTAGAAGTGAAATATAGGCATTGGGGAACGAAATCATAAATATATAATATATTATATCGTATTATATACTCCTATTATAAAGTTTGAATATCTTTTAAAATACAATTATATTAATAGGGATCATATTATATATATATCCCTAATCGATATTATTAGTTAAAAATATTATCGCAAGTGCTTGGGAATA
>NC_051418.1:26678762-26679162 GCF_015228065.2 Penaeus monodon
GAATGCAGACCATTGGAATAAAAGCATCCTAGGGTAAGCAAGCCAGTAGAGTAATGCAGTCCAGGGTAATGCAGCCCTTAGGGTAATCACCCAAGGTTAATGCAGCACAGGTTTTATTCAAGAATATAAATGCATACCACAATGGTATCAGGTAATGAGTCCAGGTATGCACAGGTAATGCAGCCCAGTGTAATGCAGCCCAGGATCCAGACCATGGTAATTCAGCAGGTTCAAGCAAGGCCCAGGGTAAGCAACAGGGTAATGCGCCGGGTAATCACCAGGGTATGCGACCGCAGGGAAGCAGCACGCACGGTCAATCGCACACAAGAATAAAAAGCAACAATAAGAGCCCATAATACCCGGGATAATAGCAGCACCAGTAACACGACCCCAGGTAATC
>NC_051418.1:26680180-26680559 GCF_015228065.2 Penaeus monodon
AAAAAATATTGTCTCTGTCTTGTTAACATTCGTTATTTTAGCGTGTTTTTTCTCCCTATTCATCAAAGTCGACTGAAACTAAATCCTAAAAATCAGTAATTAAAAGAAGCGCTAACGAACCGAAATATTCTTTATCGTATCTTTATTCCTTCAGTCTTACTATAAGAAGATGTATCCCCTTCCATCCTTGAACTACGAGATTTTCTGGAACGAGATAGACAATTTGATCTTTGCAAAAATCGAAAGCAATAAGAGGCTTTAAAGATAACACAGAAATAGAATAGATCATATATTTTTCTTCTATTGTTTCATAAAGCCCGAATCCAGCCAGAAAAGCTTCAGAAAGAAAATTGATAAGGAAGCTCCCGCGGAGACATAA
>NC_051418.1:26681627-26681843 GCF_015228065.2 Penaeus monodon
TGTGCACTGTACAATCAAGAGCATAGGTTCCATACAAAAGAGAAGAACAAAAACAAAATTCCCAAAACTAGGATGGGGAGAGAACCTCCCCTCACGGCTATGGTCGAGTGAGGATCCCCGTGCCCACGACCCTACAACCAGGCTCAGGATTGAACCTGGATTCGAACCTGGATTCAACCACGTATGCAGGCGAAACAATTTAATAAAGGCTACGAC
>NC_051418.1:26682503-26682653 GCF_015228065.2 Penaeus monodon
TCGTTAACAACTTCTTCACCTTCGACTGACCCGAACAATCATCAGCTGACCAGATGCTGGAAGTAGGTTATCCGAAATAGATCCGGTTCGGCGAGCGGCTTCAAAGGATTCGGACAACGCACTCGTCCGAGCAATATGTTCTCTCGGGCG
>NC_051418.1:26685022-26685356 GCF_015228065.2 Penaeus monodon
CCACCAAGAAAACAAGAAATTGAAGAAATCGAGGAGCAAAAGTTTAACAAAAGCTTTCCGACTTTTGTATCAAGTTCGGATGAAGGGAAGACGTGAAGATGAAATGTGAATGTGAAAGGAACATCACGAAATGAATGTGAAAGGAACATCACGAAAGACGATTTGATAACGCAATGAAAATAGGGATGAAATTGGTGGCGAATTGTATATCTGATTATCGAAATGTTTCAAAAACCAGGAAAAATTATAGAGAGAAATAATGATAATCGCGATCTTATTAACAGCGAAAAAAAAACAGACACCATAAAAAGCAACTGTAAAAACCTCTTCACTG
>NC_051418.1:26685434-26685653 GCF_015228065.2 Penaeus monodon
CAGGCCAACGGACACCAACAACAGTAAACAAAACGCAACGCGAGCAATAACAACGAAAACAAACAAATGACAACAGAAAATAAAAATAACACAAAGCCCTTCCGGTTTCGTTGTGTCTTATTACAGGGACGATGATTATCTTAAGAGACTCCTCTTGGGTTTGAATGGGACTGTGTCTGGCAAGATTCTGCGGTTTGTCCTCTCTCTTTGTCTGGCTTG
>NC_051418.1:26686270-26686570 GCF_015228065.2 Penaeus monodon
CGCACAGCGAGTAAATGTCACCTCACAAGCAGCCATGCAAACACTTCAAAATGACCATCGCACACATCTTCAACAACCAAACACCCAAGCACATCCATTACACTTTATCTCGACCCAGGTATGAGACTGACAGGTACAGTTTGTGCAGCCATTAAAACGGCTATAAATCGAATGGTTTTATGATGGCTGCCATTCACTCGACAGTCAGAGACATTCGAAACCAAACAAAACGGGTAGTGGGTTTGATATATTTTTCTCTCTGTTTTTGTGTTATTTCTTAGAGGTTTCTCTCCCACTCCC
>NC_051418.1:26686876-26686989 GCF_015228065.2 Penaeus monodon
TCCCCAACCAGACCAAGAATGGCCAGCGCGAGCAAGCGAGACAGAATGACGCACGGGCCAGCCACAGCGTACCGGGAGGAGGGTCTCTCACGTTAATATTTGCTCCCTTCGAA
>NC_051418.1:26688845-26688959 GCF_015228065.2 Penaeus monodon
GAGCGCAACAGCGCGGCATAAAACAGGGGAACTATTGACAGACGAAACACCTGTCTTCTGACACCGAGGAGTAATACATCTACAGCTGGGCAGAGATAACTGCGCAGATCAGCC
>NC_051418.1:26689209-26689486 GCF_015228065.2 Penaeus monodon
ACTCACTGGAGCTCACCATTAGCGTTTCTTGATATATATTTAAAACATCAGAAACATCTACCCGACTCCCCTACTGCCAGTGATTATATTGGCTCGTGTATACTGTAAAAGAACAGAACTTAAAAAGAAAAGAACTTATTGCTTTTATTTCCTCTCCCGATTTTATTTTCCTGCCCTCGTTAATTGAATATCATTAAGTTCAAGAGCTGCATACATTTTTTTGAAATTGGAAACCTGAAGAAAAGAGTGAATACGATTGCTCAAACACCTTACTAAA
>NC_051418.1:26689689-26689919 GCF_015228065.2 Penaeus monodon
GGGAAAATTAGTTTTTCAGTTGGTTAGGTTCGTCAGAAATACGGTGTGGAGAAGGGTGGTTACTTTCCCACCGACCATGGTGTTCAGACGGTTTTGAATTCGATTTTGCATTTTTCGTATTTATAAATCGTTATCATTAAGGTGAAAACTATTTTTCTGGGTGTTATTATCTTTATACGTCGTTGGCGCGATAATCATCCTTATAAAAAAGAATAATCTCCATAAAAAAA
>NC_051418.1:26690019-26690209 GCF_015228065.2 Penaeus monodon
TTAAGATCTTTTTTTTTAAAACTTACCGGTTTTGATTTCCCAAAAGAAAATTTTCGAGTTTACTTTCTTTGTAGTCAATCCCTAATCAGGCCTTTTTTACCTTCTACTTTATAAGTACCTCATTTTTCACTCTTATTATCTTAGGAGACTTTGACAAGCTCAAACCCTTTCCTATTTTGGTGTCCTCTTC
>NC_051418.1:26690319-26690631 GCF_015228065.2 Penaeus monodon
ATCATCTCTGCTATATCTTTCTCGTCTACCCTCGTCTTTACTATCTATCTTCTCTCCGTCTATCATCTCGTTGTAATCGTATCAATATCTTTTATAGCTCTTCATCTCTTATCTTTCTACTTTACCGTTTCCATCTATTTATCTAAGCTATCGTTTATCTCGTTCATCATGTCTTAATCTATCCTCTACTATCTCCTATCTACTTTATCTCCATCTATCTTCTCTCTCTTCATCTATCTCATCTATCCATCCTTCTCTCTATCCTATGCTACTCTATCTCATGCTTATCTATCTCTCCTCGTTCCCTCCCCA
>NC_051418.1:26690825-26691281 GCF_015228065.2 Penaeus monodon
CCTATAATTCTCTCTCTCATCATCCCTCTCTCTCTTCTTGTAGGCTTCTCCCTTAGCTACATGAAGAAATTGTTTTTTTTTTTTAACTCAACAAAAAAAATAGTCAGTGTAAATTTCTGAAAATTATATCAGATTGGTGTGGAAGAATTTATTTTCATTGTGTTAGTATGTTATTTCCTGTATTACTGCTGTTTGCTTTCTTCTTTTCCACTTCATATTCTTTTTTTTTTTTTACGATTTCATGGCCTATTTTGTTTTCTGAGATTAAGATGGTGTAATTTACATTTACGATAATCCCTTTTAGCTTTATTTGAACGTAGTTGTTTCATTTCTAATTTCTAATGTTTTTTTGTTTTTATTTTTGTGCCATTTCATATTCAGTCTCTTTCCTTTTCCTGATGTGAATGCTATACGGGGAGTCTCACTTGTATTTGACTGCGTTTTCTTTTTCTTCTT
>NC_051418.1:26691427-26691660 GCF_015228065.2 Penaeus monodon
ATCTTTGTCTGTCTCTTCGTTTATATGAACTGTTTAAACTTTAATTCGAAACGAAATTTTATTCATATTTACCATAGTCATATAATTGGTATTCGTTATCTTCACAGCATTTCACTTGATGCCAGTTTTATTTCAATACACTTGACTCCATTTAAAAATCTTTACGTATGTGTTGATTATCATACTGATATGCGTCAATCTCAAATTACAGTCTGAAACAGTTACAAATTTAT
>NC_051418.1:26692071-26692324 GCF_015228065.2 Penaeus monodon
GTCCGTGAAATACTGATGGTGTATTTATGAAAGTGTAATTTACAGTGAGACGATAATGAAAGTTGAAACAGCACTGTTGAAAATAATGTTGTAAGTGGAGAAAAGACGGAATAAAACAGAGTAATCAGTGAGATACTAATCGCACATGAAGTGAAAAATTTAAGAATCAATTTCATCACACGAAAGGTCACATCAATTCAGATGTCATGATTCTGATTACACACGGACAGGCGCACAAAAAATGCACACAACA
>NC_051418.1:26692522-26692673 GCF_015228065.2 Penaeus monodon
ATGAAAGTTAGTTTTATGATGCAGGACTGTATTTCCCATTACTTTAGTATCTAAGAAATAACGCTGACTCTTTCATTTAGTGAAAACATAACCAAATTTTATTTATAAAACAGTCGTTTTTTTCAATTAACTAGTTAGTTCATAATATGGG
>NC_051418.1:26693155-26693637 GCF_015228065.2 Penaeus monodon
ATGGGGATCTTATGAACAGACCTTTACCTCCGCTTTTCTTTCAACTCTTCTGTTCACTTTCAAAAAACTTCCTTAGTGCATAATGATCGACCTGCTATAGTGTTCTTGCCTCGTGTTCTCGTGTTCAGGCCCAGTGTTCTAGTGTTCTTACCCTGTGTTCCTTGGTGTTCATACCCACTGTTCTAGCTTCATGTCCAGTGTTTTCCTGTTCACGCTCTGCTCTGTCCATGTCTAGGGCTCTAGTGTTTCCGTGTTCATGCCTGTTCTCTGGTGTTTATGCCCACTGTTCTAGTGTCATGGCTAGTGTTCAAGTGTTCACATCCTGTGTTCTAGTGTTCATCCATAATGTTATAATGCCCATTGCTAATTTACAGTACTTGTGTTCGTGCCCAGTGTTCCAATATTCATGATCAATGTTCTGGTGTTCTTGCTTACTGTTCAAGTTCTCCTTGCCTATAGAAAAGAACATCTCACATTGTCGT
>NC_051418.1:26693895-26694297 GCF_015228065.2 Penaeus monodon
AATTCGGAAGTAGACAAATATACAGAACAACAGGAATCGACTTCAAACGGAAACGCATCGAATGAACCTAGACGACCTCTTAATAACATGAAGCTACCTCCAAAGACGTCACCATAGAGACAGTAAAAGAAAAATTCGGCATTATTTCGTAAAAAATTTAAGAGAAAGAGAGTTTCAAAAGGCAGCCACACTGAGTGGGTACACCAGTACGCTTGTAAGAATGAAGTGAAGCTTATGGAATGGTGAGGGAAGGTGCCAAAGAGTGCCAGGATTGAAAGCTGAGACTCAAGACCAAAGAGAGAGAATTTCTAGCGTGAGATGCCAAGCGTGATGAACAGAAAAAAAGTGTTTGAGGGTTAAGTGCTTTGAGACGTGGAGATATATTATTTTCTTAAGTTTTTT
>NC_051418.1:26697620-26697696 GCF_015228065.2 Penaeus monodon
ACTATATGCATTTTACATCATGTATCCATCATACGCATACATACACTACGCGAGTACAACAAAAAAGTTATGCAAT
>NC_051418.1:26698061-26698244 GCF_015228065.2 Penaeus monodon
TTGCACCACAGACATACCGCACGCATCGCACCCCTAATGTAACATTTTGCGGCTGGGCGCAAAAGCGGGGATAAAACGGGGAACTATTGACAAAAAGGGAAAAACCTTCTTCTGCCCGCGGGTAAATACATCTACAGTGGGCAAGATAAATGCGCGATAGCCCAGACAATATGCGGGGGCACA
>NC_051418.1:26701179-26701458 GCF_015228065.2 Penaeus monodon
GACTCACTGGAGCTCACCATTAGCGTTTCTTTGATATATATTTAAAACATCAGAAACATCTACCCGACTCCCCTACTGCCAGTGATTATATTGGCTCGTGTATACTGTAAAAGAACATAACTTAAAAAGAAAAGAACTTATTGCTTTTATTTCCTCTCCCGATTTTATTTTCCTGCCTTCGTTAATTGAATATCATTAAGTTCAAGAGCTGCATACATTTTTTTGAAATTGGAAACCTGAAGAAAAGAGTGAATATGATTGCTCAAACACCTTACTAAA
>NC_051418.1:26701687-26702175 GCF_015228065.2 Penaeus monodon
AAATTAGTTTTTCAGTTGGTTAGGTTCGTCAGAAATACCGGTGTGGAGAAAGGCTGGTTACTTTCCCACCGATCATGGTGTTCAGACGGTTTTGAATTCGATTTTGCATTTTTCGTATTTATAAATCGTTATCATTAGGGTGAAAACTATTTTTCTGGGTGTTATTATCTTTATACGTCGTTGGCGCGATAATCATCCTTATAAATGAATAAATCTCCATAAAAAAAAAGAAATCGAAAAGCTCTCATAGCATCCCGTTTTCTGTAACACCCCAACCGTGTTTGCAATTCCCATTTTCTGTGATGCTTTTCATGCACATGTTCATGCACCAATACTTACCAACATTTCGAGGACCTAATTTTTCATATTTTTCTTTCTTTTTAGATACAGGTACTTTTCGATTTATGTTGTTCTGTTTTATTCTTAGACCGCTTGTCACGACCATATCAATAACCAAGTATTCTTTTTCCGATTTTGGCTTCGCGATA
>NC_051418.1:26703419-26704054 GCF_015228065.2 Penaeus monodon
GTGAGGAATAAAAACACTAGTGATAGACTGCACTGAAAGAAAATGCTGCATAAAGAAGAGAAGAAAGAGGATAAAAGGTAAAGCTATGATGATAAGGAGAAAAAGAAGATCAAATTATCATCTGCATTTCACATCTCCAAAATGTATTCATATCGAAAACCGGAAATGGAGAGAAAAAAGCCAAAATACTACACGATAATTGAAAGTGAATATCAAATGATACCAAGAAATCGTCAACAACTTGGTAATTGAAGTGCTAAAGTATTCATTGCCAAAAATGCTTTAGTATCTGCCAGAAGTGGTGGAAAGCAAACAGTATTTCTTATTCTTGTAACATTTTGTTCCTAGATTTCTTTTTTTTTTTTGGCAATGATTATTTTCTGAATTGTATCGAAGGATGAGGATCCTTTGTTTGTCATTCTGTAGATTTATTCTTTCTTTACTGAAGACGATTGAGCAAAGTTAAGTCAAGGCCATTACAACCTGTCAGTCAGTCAGTCAGGATTTATTTTTCCTTCATTTTTTTTTTCTCACGATTAAATTCACTTCTCCGAAATCTTTCCAAGGAATATTTTTATTTGCCCTTGATCTGTTAGGCTGTCTAATCATGCAGGTGGTAAATAACTCGTAAATGC
>NC_051418.1:26704289-26705037 GCF_015228065.2 Penaeus monodon
TTTGCGCATGTACATGTGTTACATCCCATTTTCAACTCTTGCAATGACATACATAAGCATCGCCTAAGGAATGAGTGAACGATACACTTTTGTGATGAATAGCGAGGGAATGATTTTTTTTCATTCTCCCGGAGTAATTAAAAAAAAAAAATTTTTTACTAGATTTTTTTCCTTTTTTGTATTTCAGTTCTACGGAATTTGATTAGTGTCTGTTCATCATTATGGATATGCTGTAACATCCCCTGATGACTGTAATGCGCTGAAGTTCTGACAGAATGAGATGGTTGGTGATGAACACGAACCAAATTGAAATCACTAATGACGAACATTGCTCGCGAACATTTTAATTTCAGGTGCATTAGATAGATTGATATAATTAAAACATGGCAAAAAAGATGAAGTTCAATTCTATATCGTTGTTTTTACTGACATTGCTAGATTGTCACTTATATATTATTCATATGGAAAAATCGCCCAGTGTTTCCAATATTCATTGATTCGGTATATAATCACAATTAAGCTTCGCTATAAAGCTGATATCGACTATAGATTAGTATTTCATTTGTAAGACACAGAAAATATATGAAAATGTGTGGCTGATAACGTTATTCATGTTTAACTATTCTCTATTACATAAATAGTTTATGAAAAACAATAACAAGATAAATATACTAATAAATAAACAAATAGACACTTTATATATTATAACAATGTTTATAAAAATCTTGGGATACCCTTTTGAATAATA
>NC_051418.1:26705311-26705496 GCF_015228065.2 Penaeus monodon
TAGATTCTTTTTCTAGATTCTTGATATTTGTTCATATCCTCTTAATGTAAATATCTGTCCTATCAATGCCACCTCATTCTCTTGCCGCGGTATTTGCATGAAAATGAGGGGATCCAAGGTAATCACACAGGTATGAAAATTTACACGAATTGTCTGGATTGGGTTAATTTGATCTACATGAGGTA
>NC_051418.1:26705706-26706261 GCF_015228065.2 Penaeus monodon
AAAAATCTCTCCCGTCTTCTCTCCCCTTTTATTTGAGATTATGTGAATAAGATATTTCGAGGGTAGATGGATGATGATGAAAGACTATAAAAAAGAAAGAGAAAAAAAAGGATCGTCAGTATTACCTAAACCTATATCTAAATTGGGATCAAATCCTCTTTTTTTTAAATCGTTTAGGTCACGATAAAGGATTTGATCGTGTCATTAGAGTACTGAATCTCTTTCTTTGAATCACTGTCTTGGGTAGAAAGAATCAAGAATAAAAACATCTATGAAAAATCGAATTTGTACGTAAAAAAAAGAAAGGAAATGAAGCTTAGTGTTTTAGGATATTAAGAGAAGATATGTGGTGGTGAACATGCATATATAAGTACAGATACACCTCACGCACAGACTCACGCACGAACATACACATCCATGTATAGGTACGTTCATTGGTCTACAGTAGTGCGTGTAAAAGCAGATTCATATTTTTTTTCCGGATTTTCCCGTGCATAGATATTATGCATCTACGTAGCATGTGCGTTTTGGTAGACTTTAAATGTCAGTAAAACC
>NC_051418.1:26706646-26706729 GCF_015228065.2 Penaeus monodon
GGACGCCTGTTGTTCCCTTGAGGATCTCTCTAATATCAGGTTGAGAAGTTGGCTCATGAAGCTCAAACTCTGCGGGAAAAGAC
>NC_051418.1:26706756-26706894 GCF_015228065.2 Penaeus monodon
AATATGATTGAATAGTGAAATGGAAAATTGTAGAAGATAAGCGGACAAAGAAAGAAAAAATGGGGTGATTCGAAAGTGGCATAGTAATTGCAAAAATACTTGAAAATAGTAATAGAACACGAAAAAAATATTAATAAC
>NC_051418.1:26707007-26707209 GCF_015228065.2 Penaeus monodon
GAAAATGGGGTGATACTCTCCTTTTTGTAATGAAATGGGAAAACGTTAGTTTCATAAAAAAATATGAGGATATAAGATTGTAAAAAGGAGCATCTTTTATGAAATGATAAACATAAAATAAACTATGAATGGAAGGAAAGAAAGGTAAAATGTGAAAAAAATGGTTCCATTTAGTGAAATTAAGTGATAGACAAAGAAAAAT
>NC_051418.1:26707257-26707391 GCF_015228065.2 Penaeus monodon
TCTGAGGAAAGTTCTAGCTTAGTTATTATTCGCTGATTTTCATTTCTATTTCTTTTACCAGCGGAGGGGATTTTTCCTCTGCGATCAACACAAATTTACAACCCAAAGATCTCAAAATAAGCCTTGATTTCTTC
>NC_051418.1:26707667-26708298 GCF_015228065.2 Penaeus monodon
AGGGAACAGTTTTCGCTACATCTATCTATATTCATCTAAGTATCTACCTATAATGTTGTTAGTTTAAAACTTTATAACTCCATAGAAAGAACAGCTCTGATCTCACCCTATGCAACCTTTCCATCATATATAATTAAATTGCTCTCCCCGTCAAAAAAAGAGAAAAGAAAAAAAGAAGACAAATGATTACATGAAACGATAAAAGATAAAAAAAGAACATTATAATAGAAAGAAAATAAGATAAATATCTCCACGTCTCAAAAGCACTTAACCCTCAAACACTTTTTTTTCTGTTCATCACGCTTGGCATCTCACGCTAGAAATTCTCTCTCTTTGGTCTTTGAGTCTCAGCTTTCAATCCTGGCACTCTTTGGCACCTTTCCCTCACCATTCCATCAAGCTTCACTTCTATTCTTACAAGCGTACTGTGTACCCACTCAGTGTGGCTGCCTTTGAAACTCTCTTTCTCTTAAATCTTTTACGAAATAATGCCGGAATTTTCTTTTACTGTCTCTATGGTGACGTCTTTGGAGGTAGCTTCATGTTATTAAGAGGTCGTCTAGGTTCATTCGATGCGTTTCCGTTTGAAGTCGATTCCTGTTGTTTCTGTATATTTGTCTACTTCCGAATT
>NC_051418.1:26708525-26709095 GCF_015228065.2 Penaeus monodon
ACGACAATGTGAGTAATGTTCTTTTCTATAGGCAAGGAGAACTTGAACAGTAAGCAAGAACACCAGAACATTGATCATGAATATTGGAACACTGGGCACGAACACAAGTACTGTAAATTAGCAATGGGCATTATAACATTATGGATGAACACTAGAACACAGGATGTGAACACTTGAACACTAGCCATGACACTAGAACAGTGGGCATAAACACCAGAGAACAGGGCATGAACACGAAACACTAGAGCCCTAGACATGGACAGAGCAGAGCGTGAACAGGAAAACACTGGACATGAAGCTAGAACAGTGGGTATGAACACCAAAGAACACTAGGCAAGAACACAAGGAACACAGGGTAAGAACACTAAAACACTGGGCCTGAACACGAGAACACTAGGGAAGAAAACAAGGAACACAGGGTAAGAACACTAGAACACTGGGCCTGAACACGAGAACACTAGGCAAGAACACTATAGCAGGTCGATCATTATGCACTAAGGAAGTTTTTTGAAAGTGAACAGAAGAGTTGAAAGAAAAGCGGAGGTAAAGGTCTGTTCATAAGATCCCCAT
>NC_051418.1:26709577-26709711 GCF_015228065.2 Penaeus monodon
CCCATATTATGAACTAACTAGTTAATTGAAAAAAACGACTGTTTTATAAATAAAATTTGGTTATGTTTTCACTAAATGAAAGAGTCAGCGTTATTTCTTAGATATAAGTAATGGATAGTTGATATAAAATATTC
>NC_051418.1:26709918-26710167 GCF_015228065.2 Penaeus monodon
TGTTGTGTGCATTTTTTGTGCGCCTGTCCGTGTGTAATCAGAATCATGACATCTGAATTGATGTGACCTTTCGTGTGATGAAATTGATTCTTAAATTTTTCACTTCATGTGCGATTAGTATCTCACTGATTACTCTGTTTTATTCCGTCTTTCTCCCACTTACAACATTATTTTCAACAGTGCTGTTTCAACTTTCATTATCGTCTCACTGTAAATTACACTTTCATAAATACACCATCAGTATTTCAC
>NC_051418.1:26710687-26710812 GCF_015228065.2 Penaeus monodon
ACTGGCATCAAGTGAAATGCTGTGAAGATAACGAATACCAATTATATGACTATGGTAAATATGAATAAAATTTCGTTTCGAATTAAAGTTTAAACAGTTCATATAAACGAAGAGACAGACAAACA
>NC_051418.1:26710997-26711087 GCF_015228065.2 Penaeus monodon
AAGAAGAAAAAGAAAACGCAGTCAAATACAAGTGAGACCCCGTATAGCATTCACATCAGGAAAAGGAAAGAGACTGAATATGAAATGGCA
>NC_051418.1:26711127-26711218 GCF_015228065.2 Penaeus monodon
CAACTACGTTCAAATAAAACTAAAAGGCATTCTCGTAAATGTAAATTACACCATCTTAATCTCAGAAAACAAAATAGACCATGAAATCGTA
>NC_051418.1:26711252-26711397 GCF_015228065.2 Penaeus monodon
AGCAAACAGCAGTAATACAGGAAATAACATACTAACACAATGAAAATAAATTCTTCCACACCAATCTGATATAATTTTCAGAAATTTACACTGACTATTTTTTTTTGTTGAGTTAAAAAAAAAAAACAATTTCTTCTTGTAGCTA
>NC_051418.1:26711974-26712206 GCF_015228065.2 Penaeus monodon
TTGAGCTTGTCAAAGTCTCCCTAAATTAATAAGGAGTGAAAAATGAGTACCTTTTAAGTGACATCAAAAAGGCCTCCTATTGATTACGTGTCTCGTGTCACTTTGATCTTATCAAGAAAGAGTAAATTTCTCGGAAAATCCATAAGCCGTTAACGCTAACCGAGAGATCCTTAAGATCCTAGCGTCCTCCTTGAGTTTCCAGCATCATTTTTCCTTCATTTTTTTCCTAGGA
>NC_051418.1:26712233-26712357 GCF_015228065.2 Penaeus monodon
ATACCGGTACTGGATGCGCTTGGCGTTAGTGTGATGTTTCATGACGTGGGAAGGGGATACGGTACTAGATGTAATTTTAGGATGTGTCGTTTTAAGACTGCGGTGTGTATCTATATCTAAATAG
>NC_051418.1:26712391-26712489 GCF_015228065.2 Penaeus monodon
GTATGTATATATATTTCCAGGAAATTATCAGTAAGTCGGAATGAAATTAATAGTATATATATTTTTTTCACATTTCCTTTTTAAAGTGTGTTTACATC
>NC_051418.1:26712746-26712835 GCF_015228065.2 Penaeus monodon
TGCCACGAAAGTAATCCCCCTCGTTCTGGTTTGTGTTGGATCAAATTCCAAGAAATGATCAAAGAACGTCGACAAGGGAAGGCTATTAT
>NC_051418.1:26712928-26713239 GCF_015228065.2 Penaeus monodon
TAGGCGATTACTGCGTCTTGTATTAAAAAAAGAAACAGAATTTTTGAAAAGTGAAAACGGGAGCGGAACCCAAAACAAGGGAAGTGCAACCCCTTGACATTGGGTTTTTTTAAAGCAAAACAGGGGAATTATTAAATTGTTCTTGTCAAGGAGCAAAGATATTAAACAAGAGGAAGAGAAAAAAAAAAAAAAAAAAAAAAAGAAAAATTTAAAAATTTTTTAAAAAAGGAAAAATTAGAAATAAAGAAAAAAGGGAAAAGAAAAAAAAGAGAAAGAATTTAAAAAGTTTTTTAGATAATGAAAATGGAGTG
>NC_051418.1:26713434-26713904 GCF_015228065.2 Penaeus monodon
AATCGATTGTAAGGCCTCATCATCCCTTAACCTTAAAGATTTCACTCACCCGTAACTTTCACCTTTTTACCCTCTTCGTCATCTCTTCCTTTCTTTCCCTCCGCTTCGGTTTTAGAATCGGGGATCCGGCGTGAGTTGCGTGCGAGTAATTCACTTCCCCGGAAAACGCTTGAAGTAAGTTGAGTCTGAAGTAAATTAAGTGGACGATGTAAATTGCGTCGACGAGCGAAGCAATTTCATGGCAGACCTATATCTTATTCGGCAAGGTTCGAAGCAAGCAAACATACAAAAAAATAAAAAAAATAACGGTTGCAGTATAATGCTTCTACTGCTCTTTTTTCTTATATATCCATTGCTGAAAACATATAATGTGCCCCTCTGAAGTGAAAAGAAAAACGAGGCGGTGTGATGGACGGCGGGCGGCAATGCCAACCACTTTACTCCTAATTGTTCTGTTATTATTCTTTTCG
>NC_051418.1:26713925-26714938 GCF_015228065.2 Penaeus monodon
GGCCCTTAATCCTCATAAATCACACAAAGCAAGAATGACTTCACTCATTTCCCCATTCCGTGTCCAATTCCGTAAATGGTAACGCTGCGGACTTAACGTAAAATCGGAATACGCGATGATGATCTTCTAAAATACTGAACACAATTTCAATAGGAAACAAATATTCATAGCTTATCAATATCATTACTTCCGTAAATATTTGATAACTTTATTCATATTCAGGTTGCGTTTAAGTTAGATTTCTATTCTTTACGTCATTTTACATCCCACATGTCTTGACAAGTGTCTTTAATCGTTCCAATAATCCGCGATTTTCTCAGAAATTACCTCGAGAAGCAACGCACCTCTAAATACGGAATTTATTTAAGCCATTTCTTCCGCGAAATTTACTTCAGACTCTAAATAAATCTCTAAGACTATGCTAGGGGAAGGTGGGGGGGTGAAGAGAACAACCAATGAGCGGAATTTAAAGAGAAGAGAGTGCGGAGTAAGAAAAAGAACAGCATTAATGAAATATGAAAGAAGAGAAAACGTGATACACGGAGACTCATTACTATGATACTTAAATCGAGTGCTACCGAATTTCACGCACGAGTAAAGTTCATAACAATGCGCCACCTAAAACAGCAATCACTTTAGTGGGAAAAGAAAAGAAAAGAAAAGAGAAAATTCTAACACCAGCCAATCTTTCGGAAGACGAATATACATTCCATTCGGATCCATTCGAACATTAACACCGACAAAGAACAATATCTGACCGAAAGAAATTTACTCCAGATTCTACATACAGGCCATAGCATCTACACTTTCCCCTTTCCTACACGATCTACAGTCCTGTCAGTCAATCCTCACAGCCTGCCTTTTCCATTAATGTTTCAGTTGCAAGCTCGAGGCCTAACTCACAACTTCATTTTCCCAGAGCTAATATTCTGTCAGTGTGTGTCAGTCTTGTGCTTCTCCTTGGCTTCTCTATAATAGGCCTACTGCCAGTCGCATTCCTAACAAGGTTTTGA
>NC_051418.1:26716097-26717691 GCF_015228065.2 Penaeus monodon
TCGTGACATTACCCCCACCAAAAGTATACGCGCCAACTAAAGATTTCTTGTTAGCTAATTTAACTAAGAAGAAGAAAACATTCACTCGAATTGATAGCTTCTCTCCATCAAGGTTAGATTCTGAAGTGATAACTTGCGCAGGAGTCAAGTAGTACAGGTTTCGCACCTCAGCTGAAAGTTGAGAAATATACATATAACATCTATAGGATGTTTACATTTCTATCTTCCACCCTAACAAATGAAGCACAAAATTGAATTTATATCATGGTAATACTAGTAGCAAGTTAATAATAATCAGTTGATTATATTCATACATACAATGTAGATATCCCACGTACTTCAAGTTTGTGTTTCAAGAACAAAATATGAATTTAGATCTTTATAATCAAAGTCCTTGATTCTGCTTCGCCCCTCCTCGGGGATGAGGATTCTTCTGCAGTCGATGCTCCACCTCCGCTTCATGATATTGTAGTTGATGTCCCGAGACGCTTCAGGTTGGCTGTCTTCAAGGTCACTGCTGCTTCCGCTGACCAGCCTTGAGAGTAGATAAGCTCCTACGTTCTCAGTTCCTCTTAAATGTAGCGGATAGTGAACTCCAAGTACCTGACACATGCACCGATTGAAGACTGAGGGAGAGTTCGTTAATCCAAAGGGTAGCACCTTGTATTGATACAGTACACAGGAGGTTTTGAAGGCTGTTATCTTCCTTCTTTCTGAATGTCAAGGAATCTGGAAGAATCCTTTTGTGAGGTCCAGTTTTGTGAAATATTTAGAAGCAGATAAACGCGAGAAGATAAAGCGTTGATCAGACATTGGTTCCGCCTAGAACTGAGTAGCTGTGTTAACGCGACGGTAATCCCCGCAGATCCTGATGTCTCCTCCTTTCTTCTTAACCACAAACTATGGGTGAACAATACGCACTCTTGGACGGTTCAATAATGCCAATAGCTTCCAGTTTCTTTATCTCTTTGATCACCAAGTCTAAATACCGCAGAGGTATAGGGTATGGTTTGTGCGCACTGACTCTTTATTACGAAGGATGATTCGATGTTCTTCCACCTTGGCAACTCGGGGTTGATCAGAGAAGATTTCAGGGTACTTCTGAATGATCTTATGGAGAGGTCTGCCTTATGGTGGTCCTCTAGTTATGGGCTTATGATAATACTCTTTGGCCCTTCCCTCAAATCAGTTTCAGGAGTCAAGGGCTGACAGAAACCAGAGTCCTCAGGTATTACTGCTTCAAGTTATCCACACCCCTATCAGGAGAGGAGTGTCGCCGAACATTCACTGGACGTAGATTGTTACCCTTTTGTTGACGAGTTGTACGGCTAGACTGAGATGCAGTAGAAACTTGTTTGATAATAGTATAAGGTCCACTCCAATGAGCTAAGACCTTGTTTGTGGGCAGCGAAATCAAGCACTGATCTCCTTCATCAAAAGTACGAAGCTTAGCTTTCTTGTCATAATAGGACTTCTGAGTGACCTGACTTTGCAAAAGCTCCTCCTTTGCGAGTTCGCACGTAGAATGCAAGCGTTCACTCAGATCCAGAACATACTAAGAGGAGGTGATTACTGGGTCATTCCAGAATAATTT
>NC_051418.1:26718676-26718856 GCF_015228065.2 Penaeus monodon
GGGGTAGGCAGGGATGTATGATGTTTTGTTGCATGAAGGGTATGTTTTTGTAGGATGTATGTAGTTTAAATGTATTTTTTATTTTATATTGCATAAAACCCTACATGTCTGCAAGTATGTTTGTATATATTCAAGATCAATAGAATACCAGGTCTGTTCAGTCTGTTTCAATATTGGTTG
>NC_051418.1:26718911-26719173 GCF_015228065.2 Penaeus monodon
CAGACTTTTTCTTATGGGGGATCCCCTTTTTTTTTCCTGATGGCTATAAATGTAGTTTTTAAAAGCAAAATTAAATTTTTTTACGTCTGTTTTCCACAGATCCCCCCGCAGGTGACGTAAATTAAATTAAAAACGAAGTGAGGAGGGTGATTAACCTTGTATTCCCCCTTACCTTGAAAGTGTGTAGGATATCAGTTTTCCCACAATTATTATCCCCCTTTCCCCCTTCTCTCCCCCTTTCCTTTTTTTTTAAAATGTCCCC
>NC_051418.1:26719474-26719821 GCF_015228065.2 Penaeus monodon
AAATATACACACATAAAATCAAATAATGAAAAATAATAACGAAAAATTTAAATGAATTATAAAAGGGACATTTTTGAAAATATAAACCAGTATTCAAAGTTTTAGGTTTGTGATATTTTGTAAATAGATAAATGAATAAAAAAGTTTTAAGCTCGTAATGTTAGCATGTCGCTGCCTTCCCGTGCTGATATGCAAATGAGCAAGTGGACCCGAGTTCCTGCGTGCATGGTTATTCAAAAGGGGTCTCTGATAGCAAGCACCGTTCTCTGGGCATTTGATTAAATGTTAAATTCTTTGATAAAAGGAGGTTTGGTAGTTAGGGAAAAAGAGGGTAAGCAATGAAAAAA
>NC_051418.1:26722099-26722602 GCF_015228065.2 Penaeus monodon
CCAAAGAATAAAGGCAAAAAAACAATCTCGCCTTATTTAAATTCTCGCCGAGAGAAACCCTTCGACGAACCGACCGCATCTGTTCCAGCCAAAATGAAATTAATCTAACAAAGCCTAACAAATTTTCACTTCATGTCAAGGGGGGGAAAGGGTTTTCCCTTTTTTGGGGCCCCCCTTTTTTTTGGAACTAAATTTTGGGCCCCCCCCCGAAAAAAAAAAACCGGGTTATTTTTCTTTTCAAAGGGGGAAAATTTTGGGATTGAAGGTTTTTTTTTTGGTGAAGGGAAAAAAGGGGAAGGGGGAGAAGGGAAAATTTTTGGGCTTAATTTTGGGGGTTTTGGGAAAAATTGGGGAAAAAGGGGAAGGGGAAAGGGGGAGAGAGGAAAAAGAGGGGGAAAGGAGAGGGAAGACTTTAGGAAGGATAAATGAGAGGGAGGGGGAGAGGTGGGAAGGAAAAAGAGAAGAGGGAAAAGGGGAGAAAAAAGGAAAAGGAGGGAAGGGGG
>NC_051418.1:26722646-26722834 GCF_015228065.2 Penaeus monodon
GCTTAGGGGAAAAAGGATAAAAATATATATATATTGAAGAAAAAAATTAAAATGGATCGTAAAAAAGGCCCCTTGTATAAATTTGCAAAAATTTATTAATGCAGTAGAAACACGCATTTGAAATTTTTAAAAACCCTACATACACACACAAAACACTTTTTACCCCCCCAAAACGCATCCCATAAGCT
>NC_051418.1:26722914-26723088 GCF_015228065.2 Penaeus monodon
CTTTCTCTCTATTATGACAATAGCATAAGTGATATATGCCTTTTAGGGTCGCATATTTTTCGCTACTATTAGCTCACCATAAACTACCTTCATAGTTTCACGTGACAACAAAAAATTCGACGGGTGGAAGGAAAACTTTCCCCTCTCTTTTATAAAGGCCCCTAAAAACACTCG
>NC_051418.1:26723116-26723373 GCF_015228065.2 Penaeus monodon
CTAAATCGCGCAAATCCTAACACTTTGACATTAATTTAAATTCTTGTAAAATAGATATGCATCAACTACGCAAAAAGGATTTGCGTATTATTTAGGAAATAGTGGGTTTTTCCTGGCCTTTTAAAACTAGGATTTTGGCCCCTTTAGCAGTCAAGGCAGGGGTCTATAGGAATCCCTGAAACATAAACAAGCACTCAGAAAGTGTGGAGGGACATCACTCCCTATATCTATCTATTTCCCGGGGAAACCCTCCCAGG
>NC_051418.1:26723426-26724056 GCF_015228065.2 Penaeus monodon
TTCCATACAAAAAACCCAAAATTTTAAAGGGCAAGCCCCTTTTAAACTCTGAATAAACGACCCGGGCCCAAAAATTGGTGAAAATCACATATAAGCATCTTACACCCCTAAAGTAAAAAATTTCAAAACCCCTTTTTTCCCCTTAATCAAAATTTGGCTTTTTTATTTACATGCATAAAGTTATGAATAATAAAGTATTTAATAACTAAGAGAAAGAAGTAACCCTTGAAAAAAGTAATCTTCAAATCATTTGTGAATATACTCGTAACTCTGACTTCCATCGTTAAATTTTTTACGAAGAGAATGTTCTCAAACAATAGGCTAGGATTGTCTCTCATTAGTGTACTTACGTAGATATGATTGTGATAAGGACGGCTTTTGGTAGGGTCAAACAGCAGATTAAAAAAAAAAATAATAAGCAACTCTAATGGCAAAAAACCCTAACGGAAAATAATAGAAAGGTATACAGCTTTTCCCAAATGTCGTTATTACATACTTAAATAAACAAAACAAAAACAAAACAAGAACATTACTCATACTTTTTTTATAAATTGGTTTTTTGATAACAACAACGAGGGAAAAAACCCAGAAATCTGGAAAAAAAAAAACAAGTCAAAAATTACTTTTTTG
>NC_051418.1:26724087-26724720 GCF_015228065.2 Penaeus monodon
TCAGTAAAAGGGAAAAACAGTCTATAGAAAAAAGAAGGTTTAGTTTTTACTCCCCCCGGGAATATGAAATTTCCCCGGAAAGGAGGGGGCACGCAAAAAAAAGCTTTTAACCTCCCCCTTACGAAAAACCCTTGCAAAATCCCAAAGATAAAGGACAACAGGGAATGTAGTGTGTCGGGGATTTTTGCAAAAGGGTTTTTAATTTAAACCCCGTGGAAACCAGGGCCAAACATCAACAACTTTTCCCAAAAAAAACCCCTTTTCAAAATTAAAAGTAGGGGTTTTACAAACAAAAATAAAGTCGTAAGAAAAAAAATAAAAAATTCCCCCTATTTAAGGGAAAATGCAATAAAAAGGGCGGAAAAAAGTTCAAACCTTTTTAAACTTTAAAAAAATTTTTCTCTCCCAAAAGAAAAATTTTTGTGCAGGGCGTGAATTTTTTCAGATATCACTCTTATAAAAACATACCACTAGATCCCAAAAAAAATAAGTGCCGTAAAAGCACGGAAATTAGAAAAAAAAAATTTTTTAAAAAAAGGGGGGGAAAAAAAAAAATAAAATAAAATTTCCAAAATACATCCCCTTTTCCCTCCATAACATTTTGACGACGCAAAAGTATTAAATAGTAGGGGT
>NC_051418.1:26724842-26725227 GCF_015228065.2 Penaeus monodon
TTACAAACAAGGGGTTTTGGGAAAGGAGTAGTGTTTAATCACAATTCCCAGAATTAAAAAAATAACGACACGGAAAAGGGGGAAAGGGAAAAAAAAGGGTGATAAAAAAACATTGAAAAAAAAAAAAACTCCCCTCTTGGAAATTTTTTAATTTTTTAGGCCCGATTTTCATTTTAATTATTGTTTCAATAAAGTGCATAAAAAAAAAAGCTGCCATTAAAATTCCCCGAAAAACCCGATCGTAGGATTTTTTTTTTTTTCTTCCCCCTCACTTCATTTTTTAGTTTCCCCCCCGCTTTCTAATATTTGCTGGGTAGTAAAAAAGATAAAAGTTTTGTAATTTTTTAATTAATTGGTAACGAAAAAAAAAAATGATTTTAATGGG
>NC_051418.1:26725443-26725619 GCF_015228065.2 Penaeus monodon
GGAAATTTTAAAACCCCAACAGCAAAGGGCTCGGAAAGCCTTCTGATTTCCCCCTTTCACCAAAAAAGAGTGTGGGAAAACCCCATAAAACTGAAAACCGTAATTTTTAAAACAAAGTCCCATTTGTTGATAGGGGAAGTTTTTAACATCAAATTATCCCTAAAAAACCGTAAATA
>NC_051418.1:26726530-26726734 GCF_015228065.2 Penaeus monodon
TTTATGTAATTTTAAAAAATTTTCCCGTAGATAGAAAAGATATAGAAAAAAAATAAAAGGTTTTAAATAGATTTTTTTAATAGATAGATTGGTAGAAAAGAGTGATGTGGCCTTTGATGATAACAGGTAAAAAGAGTATATAGGGTGTTTTTGGGTAGAAAAATGGAATTTAAATTTGGAAGATAGAGAGATAGGGGCAGAAAG
>NC_051418.1:26726808-26727427 GCF_015228065.2 Penaeus monodon
AAACTACTAAACTTTTATATATACACAAATTTTCCCCACACATATAATAATCCAATTCCCAAACCCTCAAACCATTTTTTTTTTCCACGTTTCCAGCAATCTCCTTCCCCCCGCTTTTTTATTTTCCCTTACAAAAAACTCTACGGGAAAAACGAAATCCCGTTTTTTAAATTTTGCAGCTAATTGGGAAAATTAAAAAACGGGAGAGAGGGGTTGGGAAAGGGGGGGTTTTTTTTTTGGCCCAGCGTCCCCGATTCAATTTCTTTTTCCCTTTCCCCGTTTTTTAAGGAAAGAGATAAAAACCTTGGATCGCGGGAGAAAATAAACAAATGGGGAATAAAGAATAAGTGAAATAGACCGATATGAAGGATAAAATGGCAGAAAAAAAAATGATGAAGATGGAAAATTTCTTTTTTCCCGTTTTTCAGTAGCCAAACCGTAAAATTGGCTGATTTATACGAAACCCCTATCCCGTCCCTTTTACTTTTTTTTAAAACTATTTTTTTAAAACCATAACGGGCCTTTACTATTTTCCTGGGAAAAGGTATTTGCCCCTGAGCGTCCCCCCCAGTATGCCCTATTGGAAATTTCCATTTTTGCTAGTTTTTAGTGAAAATTT
>NC_051418.1:26727461-26728038 GCF_015228065.2 Penaeus monodon
CAGCTCTAATTAAAATTTGCAGAATTTTTTAAAACGTCCCCTGTTCCCGAAGTTTTTTTAAATGTTCCCGTTTTTAGAAAAAACTGAAATTATTACCGTTTTTCCCCAAACCCCCAACCCAAAAACAAAAACTTTTCCCCAAATTTCCCCCCAATTTCGTTTTTTCCATCATCTATTGACTCGGTTTTTTAAAAAAAAAATTTAAAATTGTTTTTGCCCCAATGTTTTTTTTAAATTCCCCAAATGGTTTTACTTTTTTTGTTTTTAAATTTTTCTCCCAAAGGGAAAACCCAAAATGTACGAAATTTTAGGAAAAAAATATAAGGGAAAAAAGGGCGGGAAAAGGAAAAAATTGAATATTCAAAATGGGGGGCTCCCCAGGTTTTGTTTTCAATTAGTTGTTTAAAATTTTTTCCCTTGATTTTCTGGGGGTTTTTCCCCCTTCGGGGAAAAAATGAGAAATGTAGAAGATTTGGGGAAAGGGAAATTTTAAAAAAAAGTGAAGGACAGGGGAAAAAGTGAAAAAAATGTGTTGGGATGTGGGTGGGTAAAATAATTTTTATATAAAATATTAAAA
>NC_051418.1:26728442-26728577 GCF_015228065.2 Penaeus monodon
CCCCAATAGGGAATTGTTGGGGTTAAAAGGAAAGCAAAGAGTAAAATGGTGGGTGAGAAAAGTGAAAAAAGCCAACCCCACACACCCACCTTTGTATAAAAAACACACACAAAAGGGTCACATACAATTTTTCCC
>NC_051418.1:26729053-26729608 GCF_015228065.2 Penaeus monodon
CCAATATTTAAAAATTATTAATTAAAATATATAAAATTATTTAATTTTTCTTTATTATGGTTTGACCCCCATTTTGGATGGAGAGCAAAACCCCTTTTTAATTTGGGGGAAAAGCACGCATGGCCCTGGAGAGCCCCCGCCGGATTTTTAGAAAAAAAAGCACGGTTTTGGGAAAAAAAAGATTTAAAATACAACACGGGGAAGGTAGGTTTAGGAGGGAAGGCACCGCATTGGGAGGGAGGGACGCAAATGGGGGTTGGGGGAAAAACCCCATGGCATGGAAGGCACGCATGGCCCAAAGGGAGGCAACCCCCGGAATGGGACAAAACCCCCTAAAAATGGGGAGCAAAGTTGGCCGAATAAAGGCCCCCATGGGGAAAACCCCTTTAAAAAAATAAAAGATGGAAAAAGAAACCCAGCATGGGAAACCAAAATAGTGCAAGCAACAAAAGGGTTTGGGGGTCCAAAAATCCTAAACCCCCTTTTTTAATTTACTTTTTTCCAAATGGAAAATCCGGAAAAATCAGGCTACTTTTTTTTCAGGAAAAAACCTTT
>NC_051418.1:26729632-26729784 GCF_015228065.2 Penaeus monodon
CCTTTTTTCTGTCGACTTTTTTTTTTTTCAAAAAATTTGGGTTTAACGAAAAAAGATTTTTAAAAAATTGCCCAAAACCCCATAACCCCCAAATGGTCCTTTTTTTTTAACCCAAAAAACAAACCATTTTCGAATAAAATTTTTTTTTTCTG
>NC_051418.1:26729814-26729893 GCF_015228065.2 Penaeus monodon
TATTTTGGAAATTTATTAAATTTAAAAAAAACCCGGGCCCCAAAAACCAAAAAAAATTACCAAAAAAAAACCCCCCAAA
>NC_051418.1:26730015-26730108 GCF_015228065.2 Penaeus monodon
TTTTTATATATAATTTATTAATTAAAATTTTATATATATATAAATATATTTTATTAAAATATAAAATATATATTTATAATAATATATTATTAA
>NC_051418.1:26731377-26731578 GCF_015228065.2 Penaeus monodon
TAATGGAGCCTGAGAGGCGTAATGAGCAAATTTCACGCTCAGAGCTTATTCCCGGACGTTGCTCAGTTGCAAGAGTCCCGTTGCATTTGATACTGCAGGTTACATTGCAACAAATTACCTGTAATATCCCCGTGGGCAAGGATACTCTAAATCAGTGTACCTACTTATAAACACATGAACGCACACGTACTGATGCAAACA
>NC_051418.1:26731922-26732024 GCF_015228065.2 Penaeus monodon
GATTATAAAAATCTAATGTATTTATATTGATTGTTCTTTGTATCACTGAAGACGAAGATGACGAAACGTAAAGCCAGAGCTAAACAATAACACAGATGCCAC
>NC_051418.1:26732423-26732550 GCF_015228065.2 Penaeus monodon
CAAAAACATTACTTTTAATTCTTTATGGTGTGTTTTAATTGTCTTTTCGTTTGTACATACGTCCCTCATTTATTTGTTTATTTTTCTCTTTGTTTCGCTTATTTTAGATTTGTATAACTTTGAATTG
>NC_051418.1:26733189-26733397 GCF_015228065.2 Penaeus monodon
TCAGTGAAAGATAATAGGCTTATTATTACCGATCCAATTTGCTGAACGAATTCACTGATTGGCGGGTGCCCTCCGTGACAAATAACGATAGCCTAGTAGTTAATTACGGATTAATGCACAGTTGCTGCATTCAGTTTGAGTTGCGTTGCATTGTATTTTAATCTATAACAAATAAATATGGATTTTAAGTGAAAATTATTATAAATTG
>NC_051418.1:26735954-26736306 GCF_015228065.2 Penaeus monodon
AGAGATATTATGTTTTGCGGCTCAAACCTAGATCAAAACAGACATCACAGCAGAATTTACCTGCCGGATTGAAATAAGCTCCGGACGCAGGTAATCTTTTGAACAAAATTTACTGATCTTGATCCTCTCCTGTCAGCTGGTGCAATGTGTCCACAATGTTGTTTATACGAAGAAAAGGCTTTGTGTTTGAAAATTCAGTTGTAATACGAGTCATTCGAAAACAGGGTAATGAGGTAAATGTTCAGTCTATGTGCTGGTTTTAAAAGCGATTGAAACAGCATATGCCGTGTCTTGTAAAGCGTAACCTAATCATCATAGAGACGATTCGCTGACAAATTTGCTGTAAAAGGTA
>NC_051418.1:26736569-26736736 GCF_015228065.2 Penaeus monodon
CTTCGACTGAAACTAATATTTAAATTTGCTACAAAGGAAGTCCACAAACCGCGTTCTATTTTATTCTCATCATAATAAGGATGGTATATACAAACGAGTTACACGATGCGATATTGTCAAAGGTTCGCTGAATAAAATTTAATCATACCTCTGTCTCTCTGTTACTC
>NC_051418.1:26737001-26737270 GCF_015228065.2 Penaeus monodon
CTACAAATAACATTTCTACAATTCTTAAAATAAGCTCAACGTAACTGTTTTTTTTATGGCCTAATCGCCTATTCATAGAACACAATATCAGCTTAGGTCTGAAATATATTTTTACTCAATTCCCATGTGATTAGATATTCGGTTGAAACAAAAAGTTAAAAAAGCAAGTTATTTTGAAAAAAACTAGCTTTTCCCTCATTCCCTTTTTTATCATTCTCTTTGTTTTCATCTTCATTTCCTTAACGAATACAAATATTTATCTAATTCAC